>NW_015505634.1:336599-347388 GCF_001515645.1 Sinocyclocheilus grahami
ATGTTTTTTTGTTTTTATATATATATATATATATATATATATATATATATATATATATATATATATATATATATATATGCACAGCAACACCTGATCCCGGAGAAGACCCGGAAGTGTCCAGGGCAAAGTTTTTTATTCGAGATGAATTCTTGATATATATACATTTTTATTATATTTTCTTTATTTTATCTAAAATAATAAAGGTATAATTCATCCAAAAATAAATGTACTCTTAGTTTATTCACCCTCAGGCCATCCAAGATGTAGGTGAGTTTTTTCTTCAATAGAACAGTTATTACAGAAATTAGGGAACATCAAGCAACTCAAAATTAATAATTAATTAATAAAAATTAATTGTGGCTGCTGACAAATATATTGAGGTTTTGTGAAACAAAATAATCTGTCTGTGGAAGAAACTGAACATTATTTACAGCATTATTACTTGTAATCCGATTCAGGAAAACTGGAGTGATTTCCAGTTTGCAAACTAATCTGTCTTTTGAACCTGTTTTTTGTAGTGAAGTGGATGAACCAGTGCACGAAATCAGACTGTGAATTATCCAGTGTACTGGCATATATAATCAATATGATGCCGGTTTTTGTCAACTCATTCAGCACTTTAGTTACTCCAACAGTACACTGAACTGAGGAAACAGTTTGGACTTGGACCGAAGAATGAGGCATTGATTATACATGAACTGAGCACTTGAATGAAGTGTTTATGTGTGTTTATGGTTTTTCATGGTTTATTTGATTAAGACTAGTTTATTCATTTCATATACTTTAGACATGTGAAACATTTGTGTTTCACATTATTGGGTGCTTTAATAATAGTCAATATTATCAATATTATATCAAGTCACGCAATAGTCATTGCATGATTACGTAACAAACTAGTCAATAGAACCAGGTAATTGAAACAAACTGTCAAAAGAATGAGTTTGTGGAAAATAATCAGACTTCCCTATTGCTTGAGGCTGTGCATTACAGGTATAAAAATAATGTTCAGTTTCTTGTAAAGACCAATAGTCTCGCTTCATAAGACCTCAGTATATCTCATCAGAAGCCACGGGTATTAATTTTTGTGTTCCCTAATATGCTTGTTTTAAACTCTAAAAATGATGGTAGCTTTTAACTTGAATTTTATGAATTACCAAGCACCATGGTTTCAGTTAAATATCTTCTTTACTGTTATACTGAAGAAAAAAGTCACCTACATCATGGGTCCTCTAACTAGTCACCATTTCTGTAAAGTTTTTTACTTTTATTTTTAATCACCGTTTTGCATATGTCAGCTATACATTTGTTATGCTTGGACTGTGTATGTGTGTTTGTGTTTTTATGAACCCACAGAAAATCAGCACAGAAAGCGGCACAGACAAACACTACTGCTATCCTCACTTCACCTGTGCCGTGGACACAGAAAACATCCGTCGTGTATTCAATGACTGTCGTGACATTATTCAGAGGATGCACCTCCGCCAATATGAACTCTTGTGATTGGCGGCCTGGATCTGGCTGCTCCTCCAATCAGCACTTTTCCAGTTCCACATCACATGGGGTCTTTAAGAACTACTGAAGAGTGACAATTTGTTCATGTTTTTTTTTCCTTTTTCTGCCTTTCACATGTTTGTTTTCATTTTTAATTTATTTATAGTCTTGTGTGTGTGTGTGTGTGTATATATATATATATATACAGTGGGTACGGAAAGTATTCAGACCCCCTTAAATTTTTCACTCTTTGTTATATTGCAGCCATTTGCTAAAATCATTTAAGTTCATTTTTTTCCCTCATTAATGTACACACAGCACCCCATATTGACAGAAAAACACAGAATTTTTGACATTTTTGCAGATTTATTAAAAAAGAAAAACTGAAATATCACATGGTCCTAAGTATTCAGACCCTTTGCTGTGACACTCATATATTTAACTCAGGTGCTGTCCATTTCTTCTGATCATCCTTGAGATGGTTCTACACCTTCATTTGAGTCCAGCTGTGTGTGATTATACTGATTGGGCTTGATTAGGAAAGCCACACACCTGGCTATATAAGACCTTACAGCTCACAGTGCATGTCAGAACAAATGAGAATCATGCTGTAAGGTCTTATATAGACAGGTGTGTGGCTTTCCTAATCAAGTCCAATCAGTATAATCAAACACAGCTGGACTCAAATGAAGGTGTAGAACCATCTCAAGGATGATCAGAAGAAATGGACAGCACCTGAGTTAAATATATGAGTGTCACAGCAAAGGGTCTGAATACTTAGGACCATGTGATATTTCAGTTTTTCTTTTTTAATAAATCTGCAAAAATGTCAACAATTCTGTGTTTTTCTGTCAATATGGTGTGCTGTGTGTACATTAATGAGGAAAAAAAATTAACTTAAATGATTTTAGCAAATGGCTGCAATATAACAAAGAGTGAAAAATTTAAGGGGGTCTGAATACTTTCCGTACCCACTGTATATATATATATATATATATATAATTTATTTATTCCTGCTGAAGTGAGAGGGGATGTATGTGTATGAGATTAAATTATTTGTATTTTATGTTTTTACCACTCCCAGGTAATTTCTTTATATTGTTTTGCTGTATTTCAGCATTGGCTGGCTTTAGATGAGGTTAGATTAGAAGATTAGATGTGGTTAGACCAGCTGACATAATGGAAACCTGTGACCTATGTCAGGATGGTCTGACCTTTTACCTTTCCCCTCCATCTAGTGAAGGGGTACATGAAGGATTTAATGAAGCACTTTGCATCAGTTGTTTCCTAAATTAAAGCCAGAAGGCAAATTTCACAATGTAGCATCTCTGTATTTATCCATATTTTATTTATTTATTTTTTAGTTTAGTTTGCTTTTTTTCTGCAAAGCATGCAGAAAGGAATTCGGGGCTAGATAGGAGTTTGTAACCAACTACAGAGCACAGAGCAGGAGCAGGGACTTGTGGGATTTGTCATACTCTGCATTTTTTTTCCTCAGTGGGCGCCAGCGGCAATCCATCTTGGGAGAACCGTCACCGGCCAACCGATTCCTCCTTCAGTATGGGCAGCCCCCATTTTGGGAGGTAGTCCTAAATATAGGTTTAAAGAAAAAAACAAAATATATTTTTAAGGTTTTTGTTTTGTTATTCTAAAGAATGTGCAAGGTAACTCGATCTTGTACAGGACTGCAAAATGGTATTTTGTATAACTTCAACAAGAAAGACAAAACTTTGAGCTCTTTGTGCCTTTGAATATGGCTGTACCTGTAAATGAAGATAAAGTATGTGCGATTGGACAGCGCTGTACAGCTTGATGTCAAATCTTACATGCAGCTGTTTTTTTTTCTGGTTTATAAAGCTATTTAAAATGTCTTTTACTATCAAATGAAAAAATTAGGCAAAAAATCTTGATAAACAATATGCAAAATTAACCACTTTGTTTAGAAACTGCAAATACAGTATGTCTTACAGTTCTTTTAATATCTGTTTTTGTCGGAGTACTCAGCTTTAAAAAACTTTGGAAATCTTTTCAAAATTTCCAAAATTTTGACCTGCTGTGGTTTCAGGTAGGGTGCATTTTTAGAAGTGGCATATATGCAGACTTTACGCAGGGTCGTGCCAATGAAAGTGTGTAGATATGTGTGATCGCATGCGTGTGCGCATACATTTGCAGATATTCCACGTCGTACTGTACATGTGCATTCTGTGTGTACATATACATGTATAAAAAACATGATAATACATATTCTATAAATATGTATGTACAATTATTCATAATAATATGTGTGCCTAAATGTATACATATTTATGAATGTTTAGCGAGGTTGTATGCATAGCTATGCATTTACAAATGCATAATATAGAAGGAATGAAGAAGTGAGACTAGCAATTCTTTACTGGCCGTCCTGAGCGCATACTGACTGCACTGGCATTGTGAATGTGAGCACTGATAGTGTAAATCTCACAGCTCGAGTGGGTCCATACGTCTCTCTCACTCACCAGTGGGGCAGTTATCATGAGTAAAAGGAATAGTGCAATGCAAATTATTATTATTATTATTTTTTTTTTTGAGTGTTTGTACAGAATGACCTTCATGCAAAATCATCCAATATTTCATTTGTTTGTTCAAAAGATAGACTGCATGTAGATTCTAACAACTTGATTTCAAGTAAATCAAATAATTTTCATTTTCAGGAGATAATTCTTTAATACATTAAACACAAGTGGCTGACTTAAATTTAATATATACACACTTGAATCCATGCACAATGTCATATAAACCATTCATTTTACCTAACTTGTTCACTTAACTGGTGAAGTGCAGGGACAGTGTGTGATGTGACTTAGGCTGTGAGTGGCTGTAACACTGGTAGATAGGCTTTATTCTTCTTACTATCCTCTGCAGTTCAAACTTATTTCAGAAACTTAAAATACAAGTGACAATGATGAAAAATAATAATAATTATTATAATTAAAACATTTGTCTCTGAACTTTCAAAGATTATAAGGTTTATTTTTTCATTTTCATTTCTTAATGTTTATTTTGTTGAGGCACATTAGAAGACCTTTGTCTTTGTTTAGAATGGGAAGAAATGTAATTCTGCAAATAAAATACCTCTAAAAAATGTGAGTTTGCCTTCGAATTGAGTTGTATGTTTTATAATCACAACTTGAAAAATGGGTTGCAGCTAAAATTTCTTATTTCCTAAAATGTTTTTCTTTTTCTTTCCCCTCCACTGGCTAATACTGAACCACTTTTTCAAAACTCTTCTTATAATCTGCAATACCAACATACATCTCTTGACCAAACAGTTAATCTCACTTCCAAAATGAACTCAAACCACCATTATATAATAAAAGGTCGAGGTCAAAGTCAAAGTCGTACTTCCTAAGCCTTTTAAGTCCGGCCCCACATCTCACTGAAATCGGGCCTGTTTCTGGGTCTCTCCCATTGACTTCAATGGCAGACAGAGAAACGGATGAAAAATCAGGAAAAATATTTTTTTGGGTCCCAGGGCCGGGCCTTTTCAGCACATCGCTCTCGGGCTTGTGACGCAACTGCATGTGCGATTTGGGCACCCTGGGACCTTCCAAAAAAAGTCCCACTTTCAGCTTATTTGAATGCGTTCGTACACCTTAGAGTTTTTTTGGGAGGGAAAAAAAAGTTTCTCCAATCTTCTTGAAACTCTGGATTCTGATAGAGGGCACTGGGACTAAGACAGGACTGCAAGTTCTAGCTGTCTAACCATTTCCAGAGCTGAGATAAGGAGATCCCATTTGCAATTCATTCCATTGTCTGAAATAGCGGGTTCGTGGACAGTGGAATTTTGGGATGAAACTTGGTGCTACGGAATCAGGGGGACCTGCTGGGCACAGTAAAATAATTTTTATCATGATTGGACCTTGATTTAAATTGTTCACAAAACCACTATCTGTAGCCCATTGAACACATTGCACATGGACGTGTCCTTTTCTCATTTATTTAATGGTCCTCAGATAGTACCTCCATGGACACAGCCATTTACTACACACATCCCACTCAATATATGGCAAGTGGGATCTGTGTCCATTTCCTATTTATTGAATGGGTTTGGTTTAATAGGTTGTTAGACAATCGACCCTCTAACCTATTATAATGATCCCATTCAATAAATTGCAAATGGACACACATCCCACTCCCCATTTACTGAATGGGATTGGTTTAATAGGTTGGTGGACAATTTTCCCACTAACCTTTTATTGCGATCCCATTCAATAAATTGCAACTGGACACAGATCCCACTTGCAATTTATTGTATTGAATCAACTTAGGTGATGGGGATAGAATCATCCAGTGAATCTATTATAGTGTTCCCATTCAGTAAATTGCAAATGGACACACATCCCACTACCCATTTATCGAATGGGATCGGATTAATAGGTTGGTGGACAATCATCCCACTAACCTATTATAGCGACCCCATTCAATAAATTGCAAATGGACACACATCCCACTCCCCATTTATCGAATGGGATCGGATTAATAGGTTGGTGGACAATCATCCCACTAACCTATTATAGCGACCCCATTCAATAAATTGCAAATGGACACACATCCCACTCCCCATTTATCGAATGGGATCGGATTAATAGGTTGGTGGACAATCATCCCACTAACTAATTATAGTGATCCCATTCATTAAATGGCAAATGGACACATGTCCCACTTGCAATTCATTGTATGGGAACGCTTTAAGTGGTTAGTGGACAGTCATCCCTCTAACCTGCCATAGCGATCCCATTCATTAAATGGCAAGTGGACACATGGCCCACTTGCAATTTATTGTATAGGAACGCTTTAAGTGGTAAGTGGACAATCATCCCACTAAACTACTATTGCTATCCCATTCATTAAATGGCAAATGGACACTTGTCCCACTTTATTGTAGCGGAACGCTTTAAGTGGTTAGTGGACAATCATCCCACTAAACTATTATAGTGATCCCATTCATTAAATGACAAATGGACACATGTCCCACTTGCAATTCATTGTATGGGAACGCTTTAAGTGGTTAGTGGACAATCATCCCACTAAACTATTATAGTGATCCCATTCATTAAATGACAAATGGACACATGTCCCACTTGCAATTCATTGTATGGGAACGCTTTAAGTGGTTAGTGGACAATCATCCCACTAAACTATTATAGTGATCCCATTCATTAAATGACAAATGGACACATGTCCCACTTGCAATTCATTGTATGGGAACGCTTTAAGTGGTTAGTGGACAATCATCCCACTAAACTATTATAGTGATCCCATTCATTAAATGACAAATGGACACATGTCCCACTTGCAATTCATTGTATGGGAACGCTTTAAGTGGTTAGTGGACAATCATCCCACTAACCTGCCATAGCGATCCCATTCATTAAATGGCAAGTGGACACATGTCCCACTTGCAATTTATTGTATAGGAACGCTTTAAGTGGTAAGTAGACAATCATCCCACTAAACTACTATAGCTTTCCCATTCATTAAATGGCAAACGGACAAATAGTGGCTTCGTGGGACCTGGGGGCGTGGCCAGGGGGTCCGGGGTCGTTCCGTCACTATAATGGCCAAATAGTGGGTTTGTGGGACCTGGGGGCATGGCCAGGGTGTCCGGGGGTCGTTCTGTCACAATAGTGTGCAAATGGACAAATAGTGGGTTCGTGGGACCTGGGGGGTGTGGCCAGGGGGTCCAAGGGGGTCTGGGGTTGTTCCGTCACTATAATGGCCAAATAGTGGGTTTGTGGGACCTGGGAGCGTGGCCCGAGGGCGGGGCAGTGGTCAGCGGGGTCAATCCGTCACCATAATTGTCAAATGGACAAATAGTGGGTTCGTGGGACATGGGGGTGTGGCCCGGGGGCGGGGCAGTGGTCAGCTGGGGTCCAGGGGTCATTCCGTCAACATAGTGGGCAAATGGACAAATAGTGGGTTTGTGGGACCTAGGGGGGCATGGCCCGGGGGTGGGGCAGTGGTCAGCGGGGGTCCAGGGGTCATTCTGGTGCTCCAATGGGCGAATGGACAAATAGTGGGTTCGTAGGACGAAAAAGTGTCCACCCCCCATATGGGTGAATGCCACTGTCGTAATCCTGGGGTGGGACGGCCATTTGCCACCCAGTGGGGAAAGGCTGAACTGCTTTTGGGGGTCCCAAACTTCACCCGTCAAACATTTCCAGGGGGCGGGGCGCAGGGTCCTCGAACCCACGTATGCGAGCAGTCGAACGTATGACAGGATGTACCCGCTCCAAATTTCTTGGACTTCCGGGAGGTAGCCATGGTTGTCAACCAGGGACTGAGAGGGAAGCAGCTGTGTTTTGAGACATGTGGTAGACTCGGGTGTCTTTGCTTCAATGCTCTGAAAAGCTTCAGGCTGATAGCTGAGTTCTCCGCCCACAGGGCTAGTGCTGCGTCGGACACTGATGTGTCGTGGACATTTATGGCAGTCATGATTCGAAGGGGGCCTGAGTCTGAGTCAGGCGCCTGCAATGAGCAGAGAAAAAGGTCCTGGTCCTTGCTGCTTGGTGTTGAACTTGGCCCTGGCTTTGACATTGCATCAACAGTCAGTGAGTTGGCGGCGGTGTCTTTGGCTTGACACTGCGACTCGTTGGAGTCTACTGACTGGAAGGTCTTTTCCAATGAGAAGTGGATACGTGTTGAGTGGTGAGACGTATACTGGGTGAACGAGGCCCATCGGTCCCACAGTTAGGTGAATTGGGGCCACATGTTTTAGTTGTAGGCCCGTGTGGGAATATGCTTGAAGGTTTAGCTCGCACCTTTGGAGTTTGAGGGTGCTATTACACCTCTTTGTTCTCTCTTGGACTTCTTCAAGGAGTTCGGTCGACATTAGGGTGGTGTCGGCTCCCGTGTCGAGAAGGGCTTCGACTTTGATGTGACGTTTGATGATGATGGAGAGGTAAAACTTTCTTGCTATACCTTTCTCGATGAGATCACCCAGGAGTTGAGGGACTGGAGTTTGGGATGAGACCGGTAGGATGTCAGGACTGATCTGGTGTTCTTCGGAGGAGTGGCAGACGATCAAGACAGCACTTTCGGGAACTTGAGAGGTTTCGTCAGGAGGTGTTTGTTGGACGCTGCTGTGATCTGACGCATCAGGTGTTGGGTCAGTTTCTGAATGTTTTGCGGGTTGTTCAGGTAGGATTTCTTGTCCGGCTGTAGTTATGGAGGGTACGGTTCTTTGAGAGTGAGGTGAAGAAGCGCTGTTCTCTGTGGTCTGTTGGGTCAGGTGGTCGCTGCCTTCTCGTCCAGCTGCTAGTCAGTCTGAATCTGGTTTCTCTTTCTTTTCCCACTTCCGATCCTCCTCCTTGCGTTGGAAGAACTCTTTCATCACAATTTTCATCAGTTCTTGTGAGTCAAAACACTGTGATGTCTTTTGATCTTGTGTGGATTCAGTTTGAGCTCGGTCAGCTTGGAATCTTTGTGAATTCTTTCGTCAATTCCTGGGACTGGTTGCTCCATGGTGTGTTTGTCGTTTTCCCTGTGAGGTTCCGTTGGATTCCCACGAGCCATTTCCTTCTATGTGGGAGTCCCGTTCTCTGTGGGACGAGGGTGCATTCCACTCTTTGGGTGGCGGCTTGGCATGGTCTTGATGTTGGGCGCCCTCTAGAGCCAGCCCCTGACTTTGAGTGTTGAAGTCAAAAACTGCTGTGGATTTGGCGCCCTTTTCTGAGGCCATCTTTTGTTTGCCGTAAGCTTTGTGCGCCAAGTCTCGCAACTGTTGAGCACTCATTGTTCACGGACATGCGAGGACACCAAGATAGTGGCTTACCCCAGGATGGAGGTTTCTCAGGAAGAGAGTTTTGAAGTTCAGATCATCTTCCATGTCAGGTTCGTTGCGATTTCCAAAGTATGCTCGTCTGAGTCGGCTGTAGTAGGCTTGAGGAGATTCATGATGACCTTGTTTTGTCTCTAGGGTACCCACTAGTCCTTGTTCTGACTCAGGGTCAGTGAATTCTTTAATGAGGGAGAGAGTTCATAGACGGCCTCCTTGGCCAGAACAGGACAGGCAGAGAGTTCATAGGTGGCCTCCTTGGCCGGAACAGGACAGGCAGAGAATTCACAGACGGCCTTCCTGGCCGGAACAGAACAGGCAGAGAGTTCACCTTGGCCGGAACAGGACAGGCAGAGAATTCACAGACGGCCTTCCTGGCCGGAACAGAACAGGACGAGAGTTCACAAGTGGATACTACTGACACCTCTGGAGGTTCTGCAGTGAATGCCGCCACCTCTGGAGGTTGTGACTTGACTTGACTCATGAAGATCAGCTGTGACTTGACTTGACTCATGAAGATCAGCTGTGACTTGATTTGACTTGTGATGAGCAACTGTGACTAGACTCGACTCAGGGAGATCAACTGTGACTAGACTCGACTCAGGAAGATCTGTTGTGACTTGACTAGACTCATAATAATGAACTGTGACTTGACTCCTGATGGTCAACTGTGACTTAACTTGACTCCTGCCGCCACCTCTGGAGGTTCTACAGTAATAGCAGCAGAAAACAGGGAGAGTTCATTAATATTCCGTTTAACCGTATCGGTACAGAGTTCAGCAACGGTCCCTTCGACCGTGACAGGACGAGCTGAAAGTGCATTGCTGGGCGCCACCACCATACCAGGAGCCGAAGCGAGCACCGCCGCCTCGGGAGGTTCTGCAGCCTCAGCCGCCACCTCTGGAGCACCACCATCTCAGGAGTTTCAGTGGTAGTGTACGCAGCCCAAACACACCAAAAAGCGATCCCCATCAAGGGAAGCGCTTCAGACAGGGGAATCAGTTGAGGAACAGTAGGGTTAAAGTGAGTGGGTTTGGGGATACCAGCTGCGCGTGCAGACACCAGCGGTGCATCCCTCACACTGGATACCAGACTGGGATACCGAAGGACTGACCTTGATAATCTGGGTGCAACAGACAGGACGTGACGTGACTCTGGATGATCAGCTGTGAGATGACGTGACTCTAGGTGATCAGCTGAGACGTGACGAAACTCTGGACAAACAGCTGAGACGTGACGAAACTCTGGACAAACAGCTGAGACGTGACGAGGCTCTGGATGAACAGCTGAGATGTGACGAGGCTCTTGAAGATCAGCTGTGACTTGACCTGCCTCACGAAGAACAGCGGTGACTTGACTTGACTCAAGAAGATCAGCTGTGACTTGACTGGCCTCATGAAGACCAGCTGAGACTTGACTTGACTCATGAAGATCAGCTGTGACTAGCCTTGACTCATGACGATCAACTGTGACTTGACT
>NW_015505634.1:348094-349330 GCF_001515645.1 Sinocyclocheilus grahami
TGTGACTTGACTTGACTCATGAAGATCAGCTGTGACTTGATTTGACTTGTGATGAGCAACTGTGACTAGACTCGACTCAGGGAGATCAACTGTGACTAGACTCGACTCAGGAAGATCTGTTGTGACTTGACTAGACTCATAATAATGAACTGTGACTTGACTCCTGATGGTCAACTGTGACTTAACTTGACTCCTGCCGCCACCTCTGGAGGTTCTACAGTAATAGCAGCAGAAAACAGGGAGAGTTCATTAATATTCCGTTTAACCGTATCGGTACAGAGTTCAGCAACGGTCCCTTCGACCGTGACAGGACGAGCTGAAAGTGCATTGCTGGGCGCCACCACCATACCAGGAGCCGAAGCGAGCACCGCCGCCTCGGGAGGTTCTGCAGCCTCAGCCGCCACCTCTGGAGCACCACCATCTCAGGACTTTCAGTGGTAGTGTACGCAGCCCAAACACACCAAAAAGCGATCCCCATCAAGGGAAGCGCTTCAGACAGGGGAATCAGTTGAGGAACAGTAGGGTTAAAGTGAGTGGGTTTGGGGATACCAGCTGCGCGTGCAGACACCAGCGGTGCATCCCTCACACTGGATACCAGACTGGGATACCGAAGGACTGACCTTGATAATCTGGGTGCAACAGACAGGACGTGACGTGACTCTGGATGATCAGCTGTGAGATGACGTGACTCTAGGTGATCAGCTGAGACGTGACGAAACTCTGGACAAACAGCTGAGACGTGACGAAACTCTGGACAAACAGCTGAGACGTGACGAAACTCTGGACAAACAGCTGAGACGTGACGAGGCTCTGGATGAACAGCTGAGATGTGACGAGGCTCTTGAAGATCAGCTGTGACTTGACCTGCCTCACGAAGAACAGCGGTGACTTGACTTGACTCAAGAAGATCAGCTGTGACTTGACTGGCCTCATGAAGACCAGCTGAGACTTGACTTGACTCATGAAGATCAGCTGTGACTAGACTTGACTCATGACGATCAACTGTGACTTGACTTGACTCATGAAGATCAGCTGTGACTTGATTTGACTCGTGATGATCAACTTTGACTAGACTCGACTCAGGGAGATCAACTGTGACTAGACTCGACTCAGGAAGATCTGTTGTGACTTGACTAGACTCATAATAATGAACTGTGACTTGACTCCTGACGATCAACTGTTACTAGACTTGACTCATGACGATCAGTTGTGACTTGACTAGACTCATGATCATAA
>NW_015505634.1:351436-353834 GCF_001515645.1 Sinocyclocheilus grahami
TGACTATCAGCTGTGACTTGACTAGACTCATGATCATAAACTGTGACTTGATTTGACTCGTGATGATCAACTGTGACTTGACTTGATCCCTGACGATCAACTGTGACTAGACTTGACTCCTGATGATCAACTGTGACTTGATTTGCCTCACGAAGATCAGCTGTGGTTAGACTTGACTCACGTTTGGCAGCTGTGACATAACAAGGCGCTGTTGTGTCTGCCATTTTGCGATCGGGCTCCACTGTTGCCGCCATCTTGTGACCGTGTTCTACAGCGGCCGCCATAACACGAGTGAATTCGGGGTCGCGTTTCTCCCCGATATCCACAGTGAACGCTGAACCAATAGACAATAGGGCATAGTCCATAAAATCACGTAGAGACGAGCGAGGACCCTCAGAGATCACTCGTGATTTTACTGGCTGGTTAAGGCCACTACAAAAGAAGTCAATTAAGTCTGAGGAGTTTTGGCAGTCCAGTAATTCTGAGCTTGTAGCTAAAGCCAAATACTCCGTGATATACCCTTCCAGAGAACGTGTGCCCTGTTTAAGGGCTAACAATATTCTTGCAACATCCATACTTGGCCAATGTCCACCCGAGAAACTGTTGGATCCTTGTATGGCCGAGTATTCTGTTACGGGGCTGATGAGACATGAGACGTGCGGATCCACTTGCAAGCTATTTATTAGGAGAAGACAGAGACGTGGTCATAAAACAGGCATGGGTCAGATAATGGCAGACAGGTATATGGCGGGCAAGACACAAAAATAAACCTAATGCTTGCGGAGGTGAACGATCGACAAACAGAATCAAAGGGGCGAGACTAGAGGGATAAGTCCAGGTACAAGGCAAGGTCCAGGCAGGGGCAAACAGAATCAAAAATAGAGCAAGACGAGAGGAGGAATCCGAGAGACACAGGTGAAGATCAAGGAATGAGAACACAGACAAGGCAAGTCTAAGGTAAGGATAAGACAAACTAAACGGGCTCTGTAATGTAGCTATCGCTAGGGGAATGATAATCACTAAACAATACTCGGCAGTGGAATGGGATCAGAGTGAGAGTTAAATAGGGGATGTGTGAGTGATAACAGCTGTGTGCAATCAGTGCTGTGCAATCAACTGTGTGTGTGTGATCAGTGCAGTGG
This sequence comes from Sinocyclocheilus grahami, assembly GCF_001515645.1. Lineage (NCBI taxonomy): Eukaryota > Metazoa > Chordata > Actinopteri > Cypriniformes > Cyprinidae > Sinocyclocheilus > Sinocyclocheilus grahami. The sequence continues at coordinate 352,579 of NW_015505634.1, forward strand.
ATGATTGGATATGTAGTCTGGGGTATATGCAACAGTGTGTAGTGTGAGAGTCCATGAAATGGGAAGGGTGACCTCTGATGGCTAGCCGACGGAAGTTCATGGACCGGATACGTGACATTATGCAACAGCACGCTGGCGGAGCAGCAGGACCAAACCTCTGCCACCACACTTGACTAGGAGGGAGTAAAAGATCCCGTCTACCTAATCCCTCATTTAAGATAAAACAATGTTATAAGCATGAGCATGCAATTGGTTTAGCACTTGCCTGTGGTTGTCACAGTTATGTAGTATACAACAGAAATAAAAATTCAAGACATAAAACATGTAACATCGCAAAAAATTGCATAGTTGATCTTCAGTCCAGATCCTTTGCGCATTGTAGAGGGCCATTTTGGTTACCCTCAAAAATCAATTTCCCATCATCTTGACATCTTAGAATGGAAAACACCCACTTTATTTCTGTTAACAGTCAGAAAGACAATATTTTATCCTTTTGACACAGAATCAGCTCCATCATGATATGCTGAAAAGAAATTTAGATGTGGGGTGGACAGAGCAAGCTTGTTTTGCTTTGCCTTCCCATGTTATAAGCTGCGCACGTGTGGCACTGCTTTTCTTTCTGCCACAACAATGACCTAGGTCCTGACCAGGAAACTTAACCAAATTAATCCATGGTCATTATTTTACTGGGCATAATTTGCCCTGTGGGCCCACATATTAAAATTTGTATACAGTTGTTTTGGCAAAATTATTGATTTTCCTTAGTGTCTCGTCAGACAGCCTCTTTTGCTCCATACAACACCATCATTCATACTTTTTCTCACTCTTTCACATCCCCCTTTTTGCCAAAAACATATTTTTTCTTGATATTTCAGCTGATTATTTTATAAATTATTTTAGTTGTGAATGCCACGAATTCTGAGTAGGATAACATGATTTATTTGTAGCGGATTAGCTCATGGGGAAATATGAATAATTAACCATAACTAGTTATAATTAATTATTCATATTTTAGATCCACTGTAGATATTTAGCTGACCACTCAGGGTCAACTGTCTTGTCAATTCTAAGAACGTTAATTTCCTGGTTAAGGGAAATAACTTTCTTACTGTACAATTCTATAAACTTGTAACGTAAATCTGCATGATTATTGACTCCGGTTATGAGTAAACACTGAACACGTCAAGTGTGATACAAGTAAGGTTTTATTAACTACATAAACACTTAAACTAGTCTAACATACAACATAAACACAT
>NW_015505634.1:354011-359440 GCF_001515645.1 Sinocyclocheilus grahami
CCCCCCCTCAAAATCTAATAGATTAATTTGGTTAGAATAATAGGCCTAGGCATTGTGCACTTGAGAGAGCCAATTATAATTTCTCAAATGTCACTTGTTTGTCTAATTAAAATTTTAGACAAATACTTTTTTGTTATTGCTCATGAGCTACTTTGAGAAGAGGATTGAAGATCTCTGCATAATCTAGGATCCATGGCCATCAACATTTCCATCGTGTTATCCCCAATGATGACAGCATATGTGATTTCATGATTTTGAATCTTTGGAGTATTTTTTTCCATTAATATTTTATTCAATCTAGCCCTCGAGAATTACCATTAAACAAAATGGAGTGACCAATATTTTTATTTTTTCAGCCATATTCTTTTCTTTTAGACATCTTGTCTACCCTTTTTCCCCCCAAGGAGTTCAACATTGTTGTCAATCATTCAGTTGTGCATTTTCTCCTAGTTAGTTAATGAAATAATTTACAAAATATGAGGCAGCCTCTATAGTGAGTGATCATTATATATGCAGCACCTGTGCCCACAATGGGAAGGGATGGAAGTCCTTCTGGTTAGATCATCAGTCTGTTGAAGCTGTTTGGCTGTTGCACTGGGTCGTCAGTCTGTGATGGCACTCAAAGGCCTGATTTTGTGGTTTATGGTCTCCGTTGTTCCTCTGCCTCTCCTCAGTCTGGCTTTTGATTGCTTCTGCCAGAGTTTTGCATTTCAGGCTGTTCTCTTCACCCTCAGGAAAAGTCTCAAGTGAAAGAATACCCTTTTCCTGCATTAAGTCAGCCTTTCTCCATGCTGAAGTGTAAACTCCTCTTTCAGGAGGGGAGGTGAGTGTCCATCAGACCCTCCCTCTTCTTCTCTCTGCAGCTGTGTCTTTGCTTCTTCACCACTTTGTTAGACAGACTCCAGTTCATTGCTTCCCTTTGTCAAGGCACTGTTCCCGAAGTCATCTGAAATTTGAACACTCAGAGACTGCATTCATCAAATTGAACCTTTGTAAACTCTGACCAACTTGTGTCTGAGTAATCTGCTCTTTATCTAATTTTCACTTTTCAACCATCTCTTTCAACGGTCCCTTAATAAAAACAATCTCATCTGGTTAAAAACAGCAGTTCCCTTATTCTATTTTAGTAAAGCAAGTTCTTCATTGCAGAAAATTAGCAAGCAGTTTTTTCTTTGCAAAATGCAGAAAGCAGCAGTACTACCTTTATTATGTACTGCAATTAAACAAAATAATCCTTCCTTTTATAACAGCATGATATGCGTATGGTAAACTAAAGACTTTAATCATAATTTTTCTTCTATATTTGCATACATGATTCAGAATAATCTGGTAATGGTGAATTAATTTTCCCCAACCAACATAAATGAATTCCTTTTATTTAAATATTTAATCAACAAGTTCCATTATTATTGTAAAATATCTTTTGAATCAAAACTTCTATGAACACCCAATCTTGCGCTCATTCAGCATTGCACTACACAAGTTATCTTTTAGTTAACTCAAGTCTAAATCTCTGAAACTCTGTAAGTGGATTAACTTTCATACTGTGTCCCAGGGATAACAAGATCCACATTTTAGAAGTCTTCACATATTAGATACAGTGGGGCAAAAAAGTATTTAGTCAGCCACCAATTGTGCAAGTTCTCCCACTTAAAAAGATGAGAGAGGCCTGTAATTTTCATCATAGGTATACCTCAACTATGAGAGACAAAATAAGCACATGCAATCTTTTTATTCATCTGTTAAGACATGTCATTAAATAATAAATGTATATCTTATTTCAATTAATCTATTATTATTTCAATAATCTGCAAAGTCCATATCTTGGAACACTTTTTTAAAACAACATTCACACAAGTCCCTTTATTGCTTAGGGCTCATACACTCATTATTTCTTCTCCAGCGTAACATCAGCTGCATCCGTCTCCGTGACCTGATCACACTCAAGTGACGGTCCAGGAGGGGCACACACCTTTTGCTCCACCAGATATAGAGTTTATTTTCTCACACAAAATAAACACAAGTTACAAATACACTCTGACAGACACAGACACATACATTTACACAGACTGCATTACACTCTTCCTGAGTGACCTGTCAGTTACTCGCTCTTTCACTGATACACTTCCTCAACACAGTAAAAAAGCAGTACCCTGCAGGAATTTTTGCCTAGCCATAAGACTTTGCGCGCTTCCCTTTACTTTATCTTCTTAACGTCTATTGCTATCCTTCAAAGGCCCACTTAACAATAAACACAGACCATTGCATGCAATGTATATCTGCTTAACGTCTACTGCCCTCCATCAAGGACCTCTGGACAGTAAACACAGATTTTTGCATGCACAATCTGCCCTCATTTAATATTACAGTAAAACAGATCAGTGCATGCAATTATTTCTTCTGGAATCAAAACCCTTTTTCTTTTTGTTCTTTAAATTTGGAGGAGCATTTTTGAGGGTCTATACCACCACTTCCTGACTCTGGCAAACAACACTTATTATATAAGCAAAAAACTGCCTACCTTATTGTTTAGTGGCCACTATTAGTGTTGGGTACTACTTGGGTTTTTGATGCCAGAAAAATACTTTTATTATCAGAGAGATAATGCAGTCTAGAGATAATCTGCAGAAAATCTATCGAGTCTGTGTCTGTACTCTCTTTTATACAGTGCTTCCCAAAGGCGTGTCCATGTTCAATACATTTCATACATATGGTTATTGTTTATCAACTCTTTTACCTCCTTTGGCTGGGTCTCCAGCCTGCCACCCAGATGCAGACAGGATGCCCCAATTTATGTTCCATGACTAAAGAGGCCCCATCATATATTTTGTCTAATGTCAAAACAGGACGTGCAACTTTACCATATACTGTATTTTTGTAATGTCTGCACCAAGGAGGTCTCATCATATATTTTGTCTAATGTCCAAATAGATTGTGCAGCTCCAGCATATACTGTACCCCTGAACTGGCACATTACATTCTCATGCAGGCCTCACACACAGGCAGATACATGATTATAACAGTAGAATAACTTGATATATAAATGGCTAGATTCACATTGATTATACTTGATTAGTTCATATTTTGACCAATAAAAATCTTCCACACCGATCAGAACTAACAGATGACACTCACCTCGTGGTCTACGCTGTCTCAACACAGCCCGCAACAGAATCACCTGCACAGGTGATCATCAAGGCCCAAAGCCCCTCAAATGACTCAACAATGGAAGAACCCTACGCCGGATTCAATGCACAAATCCAACAGATCCTGAGTGAGGCGGATGTCCTCCACAAGGAAGCAGATCACCAAGGACTCAAAGAGGTTCTGTACAAGTACAAGGACTCCTTCACAAAGGACGCCCTGGATTGTGGCCTGACCAACATCCACACGGTGTGCATCCCGACAAGCCCAAATGCGCCACCCACATTTGTGCAACAGTACAAGATTCCAATAACGTCATATGAGCCAGTGCAAGAAATCATAGACTCCATTGCTGGAAAAGGGGGTCATCCGCCCCTGTAACAGCACGTACTCTGCCCCGATATGGCCAGTTCTAAAGCCCAACGGCAAATGGCGGCCCACCATTGACTATCGCCAGTTAAACCAGCAAGTACCCTTATCGCAATGGCCTATGACTCAGTTGGACCAGGAGATCCCCAAAATCAAAGGCTCAACAATCCTTTCCACGCTGGACATCGCCTCAGGATTTTGGACAATCCTTGTCCACCCTGATGACCAACACAAGCTGGCATTTACCTTTGGCAATCGATAGTAGACCTTCACACGGTGCCTCTTTGGCCATGCCAACTCACCAGCTGAATTCAACATCTTCCTGAACAAAGCATGTCCTGATGCCAGAACGAGAGGCAACCTCATTTACGTGGATGATGTTCTTTTGAAAAGCTCAAATGTGGTAGACCACCTCAAAGAAATCGATCACGTCCTGAACAAGCTGGCAATGGCAGGAGCGAAAATCACCCTTCACAAAGGACAATGGTGTAAAACCAAAGTGAACTATGTCGGCCTGCTCATCGGACGAGACAGCATCGAACCACATTCCAGCCGCACCCTAGCAATCCAAAACATACAGACACCCACTAACACTTCTGAGCTGCAAAACTTTCTGGGAGTGTGCAATTACTGAAGACAGTTAATTGAAAACTACGCTGACATCGCACGACCACTAAACTCCTTCCTGAGAAAGGACGAGCCCTTCGTTTGGTCAGAAGCCCAGGGCACAGCTATGAGTGAGCTCAAACAATGCCTGTGCTCCGCCCCATGCCTGGCCTACCCAGACCCAGGAAGGGAATTCTATCTGGACGCTGGATTCTCCAATCATTGCCACAGCGCAGGCCTGTACCAGCTCCACAACAAAGACAAGTGAGTGGTTGCTTACACCAGCAAAACGCTGCTTCCCCCACAATGCAAGTACTCAGACTGCGAAAAAGCTTTGCTTTGCACTGTGTGGGCCATCCAGCATTTCTCCAACTACATTGGAGCTCAGAAGGTTATAATTGAAACATGTCACCAGCCAGTCACCTTCCTCAGCAGCCAACGAATCAGGGATGGCGTGGCAACCAACGCACGCATACCTACCTGGTTAATGACGCTCCAAGGACGGGGCGTCGAGGCAAGATATGCCCAAAACCGCAAATCATCTCTAGGAAACGGGCTAGCAGCCTTCCAGAACTGTTCATCGGACACACTGCACACAGCAGCAGAACCCAAAGAACCTTCACACCCGCAACTGACAAATCACAGGTACTTCGAGGAAAATGTGTGTGAAGGGATGCCCTCACTCATCGCAATATGCAGAAATAGCGGCTATCCTCATCACCCTACAATTTGCTGCATCCCACAACATCAAAAAACTCCTCATCTGTAACGACTCGAACTATGCCCGCCTAAGCTTCACATGCCATCTAGCTGGATGGAAAAACAGCTAACAAAAAGCCTGTCAAACATCAGTAACTCTTCCAAGCATGCGATGCCATTGTCACTGAACATGACATGATCGTTTATTGGAAAAAGGTCCGAGGTCACTCACGTCAACCAGGACAAGACAAAGATCTCAATGACCAAACTGATGCCCTTGCCAAAGCAGGTGCATTACACGGAGAGTCCTGGACATTTCCTGCCCTCCCACCCAACCCATCAGTGGCAGCCATAACCCACCGCCAGCATGCCACTTTCTCCAAACTATAATTCCTGACTAATTGTATAATCAAGTGAAACATTATGAAGTTTCATTCACAGCATGTAAATGTCACGATGCCAGGATGTTTTTTTATGTTCTATAACAGACAGAAATACGATATGAAAGTAATATGAGTTATAATGTTACTAGCCTAATGTCAGTGTCACGAATCCGGTTCATGAACTTTCCAATTCATTGACTCTCGCACTACACACTGTTGCACATCACC
>NW_015505634.1:359490-369170 GCF_001515645.1 Sinocyclocheilus grahami
TCTTATGGAGTAATGACGCTGAAATGTTTGAAACTGTTTCAATTTTCGTTTGGGACTATGGCTGCATCACCGGCATCTTGCACAAGAAAGGCACACTCATGTCATTCAGTTTTGAGTTCGCTGGAAAATCCTACTAAGTAAGTGCACAGTATAGTAATTCTAATTGTATTATTCCTATAATATGTGGTAATATTATTTGTGGTTGATAGTGTTAAAATGTAAAAATTGGCATTCTGTTTTCTCATGAAGTATGCATACTATACTAAGGTACTGTGGGGAATACACCACTCTTGCATTCACCTGCATCTCTCATAGGAAGGGGGCACTCGTTCAGTTTTCAACTCCGTACAGAATCTTAGAGTAAGTGTGCATTCACTATTTTACAGATGTTACTTTCATTTTATTTAGTTACTGCATGGTAAAATATGTTTGCTAATTGATAAAGTGTGAATTTTCCCAGTAGTGAATAGTGCATTCACTATTTTACAGATGTTACTTTCATTTGATTTAGTTACTGCATGGTAAAATATGTTTGCTATGTGGTAATTGTGTTCTTTGTTTTGATAAATTAGTACTAGTATCAGTGAACATCATAATAATGTTAATAATGTAGTTTGTGTAAACAGCATGCTGGCTTTTTTATTTCAGATGTGAGAATAACAGTGCAAAAGAACCTGTTGCAAAGAGAGCCAAAGCAAATAAGCAGCCCTGAAGAGACTGAAATTGACATGTTCCACAGGCTCTGAGATTCCTGCCTGCACAGGAACCTGGACCACAGCTAAGACCATGTGATGCACACACTCCCAAAATGATGTGATAGTTATATATATTCTAAATAAACTACAAACAAAAAATAGATACATTTCTTTTTCCTCATTCTTTCTTGTAGCAATTCCCTCAGTCACACACCTGACTGAAAGGCTCATTATGCAGGCCTTTGTCTTCTCAGGTGTAAATCACATCATTATCCATGACCATTCACGCCCCCTCGCATATTCCTTTTCTACACAAAATGTGTCTTAGAAAATTTAAATCAATATATTGTTTTCTGTGAGTGAGTAAACAAAATGATTTTCACATCATTCTTATGCAAAAACTCTAGACTTCAAGATCCAGTTCTCAATAGTCTTGTGAACAAATATTCTGTATGTGTTTTATGGCCTTATTTCAGTGACTTTTTCTCAAAAACACAATCACATACATACATGCTGCCCACATATTATTGTAGCCCAGTTTGTGCTGATTATGGTGCTACTAAACTTAGCCATTAAAATGTTTATTAGCAACTGAAAAAAGCTCAAATGTCAGGACATGTCAAAACTTCTCCAGGGCCCAAAACACCCTCGGACCCCAGAGGGTTAAGATACTACGTAGACCGGACATAAAGCTTTAGGACATCAGACCAGCTCTTTGTCTGTTACGGAGGCCGGCAGAAGGGGAAGGCAGTCTCTAAGCAGAGGATGGCACTGTAAGGGAAACAGGTCAATTTAGGGGAATCATTTAAGATTTTATAGGGAATTTGGACATAATCACTGTTTTACGGCTGATCACTGAGTCGGCCAGCGATTCATTGAACGAGCCGTATAGCATCAATTCTGCATGGATATTAATATCCAAAATATAGTGAAAACTCTATTTATTAGCAAAGTAACAAGATCGGCAGTTTAAGACATTAACTTGTAAGCACAAACACAAAATACTCTCTTTTCAATATACATAAGACTTTATTGGATAAATCTAAGACATATAAACTAATCTAACACATGAACACACACATTCACACAAGTTGCAGAAAGAGAGAAAGTGAGGAAAGAATTAGTTTAAGAAAATTAAAATTTGAAATCCCAAATTTATAGTAATCTGTGAAATTGCATAGACATGAACAGCCATCTATCACTTAATTAACCCTCGCATTGAGTTCCTCAATGAGGTTAAAATTATATTAAATGCACCAGTTCAGCACAGAATCTGGAGGTATGTTACTTGCGTTGCCTGTGTAAAGGGGTTCCCTTTGTTGTCGTCAAAAAGGGGGTTTCCCGAGGTTGCTGATTGGCTGGAAGTTCAGTCTTGGGAAGCCAGTGGTTGGGCATTGGCTGATGATGCAGAGTTGTGGGCTGGTTGAAGTTTTAGACGGCACTCAAGGTCGTACTCGGAGACACGGCGTTAGGCAAAACTTAACTCAGAACACGAAACTCTCAACGGAAAAGAAAGAAAACTAAAGTAATGAAATAGAATTAAAGTTTGACGAGACTAGGTGGCTTTTCTACTCATGGTTTTGGAGGAGCTGGCGTGTAAGCCAGAGCATGCTCAAAGAGCGCAAAAAGCGATGACTGAAAAGCACGGCTACAAGCCATGACCTAAAAAGCTAAAGAGCTAAAAGGCGCCATTACTAAAAAGCATAGCTCAAAGCTATGACTAAAAAGCCGCATGGCTAAAAGTGATGACTTGAAGCAGTGGCTAGAAGCTAAAGCTAAGAAGCTAGACACTAAAAAGCTATGATTTGATGGTGTCCTGAGTATTTAAACTGGGCTTTTGGACACATCCCAAATTGTGCCTTGACCAATTAGATATTGTCTTTGCTCGGGGTGTTGTATATTTCTCCTCCCAATACATAAATCAACATGTCATCTCATCAGTCACATGGTCCGAGTTTTCCAGCTCTTGCAGAGTATAATTTTGGATATGATTTCTATAACAAGAATATGATACATTTGACAAAGAATTGACTGTAAGAAACGTTTCAAGCAAGAAGATTCAAACACACACATACTAAACATGAATATGAACCCTTAAGCTATTCAATAGTTATTAAAAAGACATACACAATAAGTGATTAGAACATGATAGTCGAATGTGTGGGTTACATACATGATATGGAGAGCAATGGACTGATATTCATTTATGAGCCTTTTTGAGTTCATTTAGGTGCATCTACATCTGTAAAAGACCTTTTCTGTTCCATTCTGTGAACATAAGGACATGTTCTGTGAGGACCAGAGAGGTTAAAAGGTCTCCTAAGGAATTTAGTCTGGTTCTTTTCTTCTAGGTGGGGGGAAAGTCAATCCAAAGAGCTTGTGATCGTGATTACTATCACTGGTTTACATGTGATGGTCATGCTGTGCATCTCTTTGAGCATTAATCTTGCTTACTTGCCACAACATTGACAATCTCCTTCCTGAGTTGTTGTGATCAGTGTGTTCTTTTGTGTTAATGTTGAAAGCTGTTCTGTGAAACGGTTGGTTGGTTAGGCTTGTTTCAGACTGGCTGGCGCTAGGATATGATTTATGAACATCCTGTTGTCTTCTGCCTTTCTCTGGAATTCGGCTCCTCGTGTTTCAACCATGCTCTTGATCGAATCTTAAATTGTCTGATTGGGTCGGATACCCTACATCCCCTCTTCGGTCGGCAATTGTGTTGAGCTGCAGACATCGGAGAGCACTGGAGAAACAAAGGCAGAAGAAGCAAACAAACACAGCAAACAGCAAGACAACACCTCCATGACAGTTACTGTACTGGAGCAGGCATCAGGTTATTTAGGTACAGGTGGTTAAGTTCAATTAATCAATGTAGTTTAGTACATTGAGGATAGTTTAGATAATTTTGGAAATTGTTGTTCTAATTTGTTCCAGTATGTTGATTCGTCAATCAAATTTTGTGGTTAACTTTGTTTGGTTCTTCTAGGTTGTCTTAATTTAAAAATATTACCGTTCATTTTCTAGTAACATCATTTGCAATTAAATGAATTGACCTATCGTGAATGGAGCTCTCTGGCTTCCATTCAGTTTAGAGTGGCTGGCGGATATTAGGTGTGGTAAGTCAATCCTAATATCAGACCTTTGACCCTTGCAGGGTGTCTAGGTGTTTCACCTACTAAGGAAAGAGGGGAAGGAAAAAGGATAGGTAAAAGAAGAACAAGCAAAAACAAAGCTACTGTGGGTTTTCCTAGCATGGCTTACAACTACGGTTGAGCTAGGATGTCATGTGCAGCTAGTGTGTCATGTACCTTAACTTAGTGTCAGGTGTTCTACCTATTGTGAAGATGGCTGCATGTTTCTTCATGGTGGGCATATGTAACTTTATGTTACACTAAAATTTGAATATTCTACTTGTGGGAAGATTATGTTTGTTGAATGTGTTATCAGTAGATGTGGTTACCTCTGGGTGTAGGTAATGTTGTGTGTGTTAATGGTGTAGTGTATGTGTGGTCAGATCTGTTTCAGTCTGTGTTGTCTCCCCCCTTTTCTTGTATGTCAGTGAAGACTGGCTCTCTGCATCCTTGGCTTGGATGAGGGCGTGTCCATGATCTAATGGGGGTCAGTCCAGCAAGGCAGGAAGTTCTTTAGCAGACAGTCGGAGGTAGTTTGGCATGGCTGTGTGAAGCTGGGGTGCAAACGTTGTCTCCTATGTTGCATTTCTCTTGTGATGCCTTCTGATTGTGGCAGACGTTCTGACCTTCTGTGCTTTGGTGGTTGTTTTTGCACAGACAGGAATGTGGAATGTGAGCGATGGGTTACTGAGGTTATGTTCTTTGGTACCTCAGAGTTTTCATCAACAGTTGGCCATGAGAGACTTGCTCGTTCTGGGTGGTTGTTGAACAGGTGCTTGTCATCTCTGATGTGGTGTACCAGGTGATCACCGGCCTTCTGTTCTGTCGCTGGTCACAGCGAGCATGACTCAACTTTGTGGTCATCCATGTTCAGCTTTCCCTGAAGGAAATCTTTAATTTGTCTCATGACTTGTTCCATGTCTTCTGATGGTAAGCTGTCTTGTTCTTGTGCATACTCAGCACTGTGCATGTCTGAGTGGTGCTGAGGTGGGTTTTGTTGTCGCTTACCCACACGAGTTGCTCTTGGATGAGTCAGGCGATTACCTTTGGATGTCTGGTTAGGTTTCCAGTTGTTCTTATCTTTTGGATTTCTTGAGAAGCGTGGCTGTTCCCATGGATTTTTCCAGCGGTTGGGCTGAAAGCTGGTTGTCACGTTCTCTGTGCTCTTGATGGAAGACTCTGGTGTCGTGATGCCTCACGAAGTAGCCAATAGTTTGACTTTGTTTGACTGCGCTGTCGATTTAGGAAGTTTTGTACCTCAGGACTGGATGTGGCTCTAAGGAGGTATTACCTGTCTTTGTCAGTCACATGAGGTCTCATTTCCAGATGAAACTCGTTATCTTGCAAGTAGGCCTGGAAGCCGTGGCCCTCTGTGGAGTTCGGGTTGAACTTGCTGATATTTTTAGACAGCTTGTTGAGATCTTTGATGGTCATCCCATGTGCAGCTCCAAGGTCTGCTTGGATGGGAGGTTTTCTTTCGTTGGCGGGAAAGGGGTGTGTGGCGAAGGCAGGTGAGGTTTTGGGTTGTGGCCCTTTGCGCCTTTCATCATATGCCAGTTCTTGGACGTGGGACTCTGCTCTGCTCAGCAGTGGTGAGGCTGAGAGATGTTTCTCTTTCCTTGGCTCTTGTTTCAGTTCATGAGCATATTTGAGTTCTTCTCTGACCATATAGAGCTCATCATTAGTATCATCTAGTTGTTGGGTCAGATTGTCCATTTCAGTTCTTTACCTTTCAAGGTGGTCTTTCAAGGTACTGATTTCAGCATTCTTGTCTCTGATGTGATTCTTGGCTTTCTCTAGTAGCTGTTCGGCATACAGGAGTCTGTTTACCAGGTCTTTCTGGGCAGCCTTTGCATGTTGTTGGACAAGCTGAGCTGCTGCCAGGGCTGCTTGGAGCTTCTTAACTTGTTCCGTTGTTTCCTGCTCCCTCTCGTTGGGTGCTTTGAGTTGATCTTGAACTTTCACTTCCAGCTTGTCTATGCGGCGTTGAGCACGTGTCAGCTCCTCTTGAAGGTGGGTGATGTGCTTGTCGCTCAGTTTCAGCTGGGTTGTGAAGGCATAGCTTAGGGAGCTGGTGATCTTGACTATCATCCTCATGGTTGTTGTTCTGGCTTGAATCTTGTGTTAGGAATCTTCTCAGGATTAGGATTATTATCAAAAATAATAACAGTTCAAATGTCTTGGGGGTGAGGCTGTCTGTCATGCCTCTCAGCCAAGTGTTCACATCTTCCCCATGGGCAATGGGGTCTACAGTCTGCGGCATGTTGGCACGCTGGGGAGAAGAGAGACTGACACATATCTGTGTGGAGTAGAAGCCTATGTGGTGGGACACTAAGTGTTGTGTCAGTGATTGTGAACCATTAGTGAAGTGTGGTGATGACTGTGTTGGTCTCAGGGTGTCTAAGTAGACTCGGGATGCGAAGACTTCGTCACTCTAATGAGGAAGAGATGGTTGTTGTTCTGGCTTGAATCTTGTGTTAGGAATCTTCTCAGGATTAGGATTATTATCAAAAATAATAACAGTTCAAATGTCTTGGGGGTGAGGCTGTCTGTCATGCCTCTCAGCCAAGTGTTCACATCTTCCCCATGGGCAATGGGGTCTACAGTCTGCGGCATGTTGGCACGCTGGGGAGAAGAGAGACTGACACATATCTGTGTGGAGTAGAAGCCTATGTGGTGGGACACTAAGTGTTGTGTCAGTGATTGTGAACCATTAGTGAAGTGTGGTGATGACTGTGTTGATCTCAGGGTGTCTAAGTAGATTAGAGATGCAAAGACTTCGTCACTCTAATGAGGAAGAGGAAAATGAGAGAAAAAGGTGAAAACAATTCAATGAAAAGAAACAATTCCTTTTTCAGTTAGAGAAATTCTTTTTTTCCAATCAAATGTAATCAAGAAGGTAAACAATATTATTAAATCTCTGTTTTAGACAAAATAATACAATAATAATGTGGATATCTCTTTTCTTAGTCTGACAGGATTGACACCGTACACCTTACAGTTGGGCCGCTTACCAGGGAGGCTGCAAAGGCGACAGTTGTTCAACACTTATCTCTATTAAATCGATCTCAGCGTTGGATGAGATGCTAAAATTTGGATTGCGTTTTCAAATTTAGGGAGGTTAGGAAGAACGAAGGAGGGGTTGATTACAATCAAATTCATAAGGATGATTCGTCTTCTTTGACAAGATTGTGTATTTCATTCACTTAGAATTGATTAATGGTTCTTACGGGTCCCTACTCATGTGAAGAGTAAAGAGGGAAGGAAGCATGAGAGAACAGGAGAGAAGGGAAGGAGACTCAGTAAACTGAGTGGATTGGGTCCACTAGCAGGCTTTGTTGCTGTTATGCCCAATTACGAGTAGAGTGTTGTTTTTAGTTGCTGCACAACTAATCAAACAAAAATTAAATTTAAGTGAGAGAGTTGTCTTTCTAATTTATTTGAACTCGTACTGAGGGATTACAATGTATCCTATTAAGGGCTCAGGTGTGTCGTTCCCAAGCTAAGATACACAGAGGAAAGAAAATTGTAAGACAAAGTAAAACTGAAAGGTAATAAATGGGCAAAATAAGCAAAAATGAAATTAAATAAAGAAGGAAATCAATAAGTTAAACAATAGTGGCTAAGTGTATAACCAAAACAGGAAGAAAGAGTGGTAAAATGCAATAAAAGGATGAGTAAGTGTGAGTTCAAAGTTCAACTCTTATTTGTACCTAAAATGATTAGGCCCAAAAGGGAATACTAGAAATAATGATCAAATGAATTGATCCGAGGGAGAAATTTGAATGATTCCAAATAAATGTAATGTTTTAATTAAATTTGAATTTGCCACAATTAATAATTGTGAGTCAGCATTTCCCTTTCTAGTAAAATGTGTGGAAGATTTTTATTGGTCAAAATATGAATTGTTCAAGTATAATCCTTATGAATATAACCATTTATGTATCAAGTTATTTTACTATTATAATCATGTATGTGCCTGTGTGCAGACAGGCCTGCAGAGGAATGGTATAGAAGACTGTATGAAGGGCAGACATATGGTGGGGCTGCATGTCCTGTTTTGACATAAGACAAAATATATGATGGGGCCCTTACTTTCACGGAACATAAAATTAAGGCTTCCTTGGTAGCAGACTGGAAACACAGCCTAAAAAGGTAAACCATAACAAATATATATTGAAATATATTGAACATGCCAAGAGGAAAAACAGTATAAAAGACTGTCCAGACACAGACTCTGGAGATTTTCTGCAGATCATCTCTAGACTGCATTATCTCTCTGATAATAAAAGTATTTTTCTGGCATCAAAACCCAAGTGGGTAACACTTTAGAATAATGGTCCGTTTTTAACAAGTAACTATGCAGTAAGTAATAGGTAGTACTACATTGACACTTAACTTAATACTATTAACTAATAGAGAAGCAAGATTAACTAAGCTGTAAGTAGTAGCAAATTTAGGACAAAGGTAGTTCCTTATTAGATTTTTGATAATTACTAAAAAAATATATATCCTCATTGAGAACTACTTGTGAACTATGACCAGTTAATAAAGAATAACCAATTAATTACTAATCACAACAGCAACGTCTTAAAATTTAACAATTGGGTTCTTTGTGTAAACTAATTTATGAATTTGATATTGTGGTAGATTTTTATTGGTTAAAAGATGAATTGTTCGAGTGTAATCCTTAGTAATATAGCCATTTAAATATCCAGTTATACTTCCATTATAATCCAATATGCCTGTGTGTGGAAAATGCCTACGTGGCAGAATGTACAGACCTCAGATGAGAAACATCTGGGAAAAATAAGTGGGGTCTTTCTTTACCATAACAAGACTAGAGAGGGGGGGCTTTCTCTCTAGAGAATTGTATGCACAAAGGAACCATTCTATGTATGGAAAAACTGTATGGAATATATACCCCACGCCTTAAAGTCAGAACTGTATAAAAAGAAGACAAGATGATCATTCGAGAGATGTTTCGCTGCAGAGAGAGCATCTCCGCTTTATTATTTATTATCATTGATGATGTAATAAAGTGTATCTCCTGGCATCAAAACCCAAGACTGAGTGTGGTTCCTAAGATGAGCAGCAGACGACACCACAAATTGGCACCCCAGGTGGGATGGAAAAGAGCAGAGGAGTGGACAGCCACTTTGGGCTGCCTGAGACGAACAACACACAACAACGGTGGCCACCGAACGGTAGGCAATTTTGCTTATATAATTGGTGTGTGTTGTTTGCGGTTCTGCTCTTAGTGGTAAGGACACTTAAAATCTGCTCTTCCAGAATTAAAAATAAATAACTAAAATAAAATATTATAAAAGGGTTTTGATGTCAGAAGAAATAACTGCATGCACATATTTGGTTTAATATTAGGAAAGCCTTGACAGGTAACCTGAATTGAAGCTGAATGGTGTAGGCAGAAATACATTACGTGTAATGGTCTGTATTGATTGTGGATTGGGCCTAAAAGGGCAGCAATCAACAATGAAGCAGATATAATAAAGGATAGCGCGAAAAGACCTCCGGATACCGCTTTGAGAAAGAAAAAGGTGTAAGGAGGCTCGAAGGGCTGCACGGATAGGCAGAAATTCCTGCTGGCCACTGAGTTTTTACTGAGTTAAGGGAGAAATTGTCAGTAAAAGAGCGAGAGCACTGCAGGTCACTCGAGGTAGAGTGTAGTGTTTTGTTGTATGAGACTGAAACTGTGTCTGTGTCCATGTGAATGTCCGTATGAGTGATGGTGAATGTATGAGAAAATAAAGAAATTCCGTATTGGGTGGTTAAGAGCTGCGCACCCTCTTGGTCCATCACTTAAATGTGGCTTGGCGTGGATGGACGCAGCTCG
>NW_015505634.1:372455-380173 GCF_001515645.1 Sinocyclocheilus grahami
GTCTGTCATGCCTCTCAGCCAAGTGTTCACATCTTCCCCATGGGCAATGGGGTCTACAGTCTGCGGCATGTTGGCACGCTGGGGAGAAGAGAGACTGACACATATCTGTGTGGAGTAGAAGCCTATGTGGTGGGACACTAAGTGTTGTGTCAGTGATTGTGAACCATTAGTGAAGTGTGGTGATGACTGTGTTGATCTCAGGGTGTCTAAGTAGATTAGAGATGCAAAGACTTCGTCACTCTAATGAGGAAGAGGAAAATGAGAGAAAAAGGTGAAAACAATTCAATGAAAAGAAACAATTCCTTTTTCAGTTAGAGAAATTCTTTTTTTCCAATCAAATGTAATCAAGAAGGTAAACAATATTATTAAATCTCTGTTTTAGACAAAATAATACAATAATAATGTGGATATCTCTTTTCTTAGTCTGACAGGATTGACACCGTACACCTTACAGTTGGGCCGCTTACCAGGGAGGCTGCAAAGGCGACAGTTGTTCAACACTTATCTCTATTAAATCGATCTCAGCGTTGGATGAGATGCTAAAATTTGGATTGCGTTTTCAAATTTAGGGAGGTTAGGAAGAACGAAGGAGGGGTTGATTACAATCAAATTCATAAGGATGATTCGTCTTCTTTGACAAGATTGTGTATTTCATTCACTTAGAATTGATTAATGGTTCTTACGGGTCCCTACTCATGTGAAGAGTAAAGAGGGAAGGAAGCATGAGAGAACAGGAGAGAAGGGAAGGAGACTTAGTAAACTGAGTGGATTGGGTCCACTAGCAGGCTTTGTTGCTGTTATGCCCAATTACGAGTAGAGTGTTGTTTTTAGTTGCTGCACAACTAATCAAACAAAAATTAAATTTAAGTGAGAGAGTTGTCTTTCTAATTTATTTGAACTCGTACTGAGGGATTACAATGTATCCTATTAAGGGCTCAGGTGTGTCGTTCCCAAGCTAAGATACACAGAGGAAAGAAAATTGTAAGACAAAGTAAAACTGAAAGGTAATAAATGGGCAAAATAAGCAAAAATGAAATTAAATAAAGAAGGAAATCAATAAGTTAAACAATAGTGGCTAAGTGTATAACCAAAACAGGAAGAAAGAGTGGTAAAATGCAATAAAAGGATGAGTAAGTGTGAGTTCAAAGTTCAACTCTTATTTGTACCTAAAATGATTAGGCCCAAAAGGGAATACTAGAAATAATGATCAAATGAATTGATCCGAGGGAGAAATTTGAATGATTCCAAATAAATGTAATGTTTTAATTAAATTTGAATTTGCCACAATTAATAATTGTGAGTCAGCATTTCCCTTTCTAGTAAAATGTGTGGAAGATTTTTATTGGTCAAAATATGAATTGTTCAAGTATAATCCTTATGAATATAACCATTTATGTATCAAGTTATTTTACTATTATAATCATGTATGTGCCTGTGTGCAGACAGGCCTGCAGAGGAATGGTATAGAAGACTGTATGAAGGGCAGACATATGGTGGGGCTGCATGTCCTGTTTTGACATAAGACAAAATATATGATGGGGCCCTTACTTTCACGGAACATAAAATTAAGGCTTCCTTGGTAGCAGACTGGAAACACAGCCTAAAAAGGTAAACCATAACAAATATATATTGAAATATATTGAACATGCCAAGAGGAAAAACAGTATAAAAGACTGTCCAGACACAGACTCTGGAGATTTTCTGCAGATCATCTCTAGACTGCATTATCTCTCTGATAATAAAAGTATTTTTCTGGCATCAAAACCCAAGTGGGTAACACTTTAGAATAATGGTCCGTTTTTAACAAGTAACTATGCAGTAAGTAATAGGTAGTACTACATTGACACTTAACTTAATACTATTAACTAATAGAGAAGCAAGATTAACTAAGCTGTAAGTAGTAGCAAATTTAGGACAAAGGTAGTTCCTTATTAGATTTTTGATAATTACTAAAAAAATATATATCCTCATTGAGAACTACTTGTGAACTATGACCAGTTAATAAAGAATAACCAATTAATTACTAATCACAACAGCAACGTCTTAAAATTTAACAATTGGGTTCTTTGTGTAAACTAATTTATGAATTTGATATTGTGGTAGATTTTTATTGGTTAAAAGATGAATTGTTCGAGTGTAATCCTTAGTAATATAGCCATTTAAATATCCAGTTATACTTCCATTATAATCCAATATGCCTGTGTGTGGAAAATGCCTACGTGGCAGAATGTACAGACCTCAGATGAGAAACATCTGGGAAAAATAAGTGGGGTCTTTCTTTACCATAACAAGACTAGAGAGGGGGGGCTTTCTCTCTAGAGAATTGTATGCACAAAGGAACCATTCTATGTATGGAAAAACTGTATGGAATATATACCCCATGCCTTAAAGTCAGAACTGTATAAAAAGAAGACAAGATGATCATTCGAGAGATGTTTCGCTGCAGAGAGAGCATCTCCGCTTTATTATTTATTATCATTGATGATGTAATAAAGTGTATCTCCTGGCATCAAAACCCAAGACTGAGTGTGGTTCCTAAGATGAGCAGCAGACGACACCACAAATTGGCACCCCAGGTGGGATGGAAAAGAGCAGAGGAGTGGACAGCCACTTTGGGCTGCCTGAGACGAACAACACACAACAACGGTGGCCACCGAACGGTAGGCAATTTTGCTTATATAATTGGTGTGTGTTGTTTGCGGTTCTGCTCTTAGTGGTAAGGACACTTAAAATCTGCTCTTCCAGAATTAAAAAATAAATAAATAACTAAAATAAAATATTATAAAAGGGTTTTGATGTCAGAAGAAATAACTGCATGCACATATTTGGTTTAATATTAGGAAAGCCTTGACAGGTAACCTGAATTGAAGCTGAATGGTGTAGGCAGAAATACATTACGTGTAATGGTCTGTATTGATTGTGGATTGGGCCTAAAAGGGCAGCAATCAACAATGAAGCAGATATAATAAAGGATAGCGCGAAAAGACCTCCGGATACCGCTTTGAGAAAGAAAAAGGTGTAAGGAGGCTCGAAGGGCTGCACGGATAGGCAGAAATTCCTGCTGGCCACTGAGTTTTTACTGAGTTAAGGGAGAAATTGTCAGTAAAAGAGCGAGAGCACTGCAGGTCACTCGAGGTAGAGTGTAGTGTTTTGTTGTATGAGACTGAAACTGTGTCTGTGTCCGTGTGAATGTCCGTATGAGTGATGGTGAATGTATGAGAAAATAAAGAAATTCCGTATTGGGTGGTTAAGAGCTGCGCACCCTCTTGGTCCATCACTTAAATGTGGCTTGGCGTGGATGGACGCAGCTCGTGACGCACCCAAGCACCCAAGAGAAATGATTAACCCTATAGATAAAGGGAAAAAATATGAATGCTTTAGCCCTATAAAAGGGAAAACGAATGAAAGCATGAGCCCTGTCTGAATAAAGGGACGAACAGTGTGAATGTGATTAGGAAAATAATATCAATAAAGGCTGAATCAAGATCTTGTATAGACTTTTGCATGCTTGGTGTCTGTGTGGAAGAGAAGGAGAAAATTTCAGAGATCAGTGCAGTAGAAGTGAGATCAAGGAAACAAATAAAAAATTATAAGTGTGGAAAAAATAGTAAAGAGAAGTAAAGATAAATAAAGAATTATTTTTTATAAAAGATTACATACTGAGTGATTGTAAAATAGAGTTGAGACTATCAATAAAAAAAAAAGGGTAAATGCATCAGACAGAATAAAGAGAAATTGGTTAAAGGAGTTAAATTAAAATTGCAGTATATTTTAGAAAAAATTGGGAAGCAAAAGATTAAGGACCAATGATGAAAAAGGCAGAACAAAGCAAGTGGGAACCAACAGAACATCCATTGATTTTTCATACAGCTGACAAAAATTATATCAAAGTTTTGTGTGCAACCAGTTTGCTGGGAATTCCTGAAGAAGTAGTTATCGGTAAAAAGAAAATGACACAGATGACTACAACATCTGAAATAATAAACCAAAATGAGAGTTATATAAGGAAAGGCAGCAACAGGTACCAACTGAACTATGGTCTCAACATGACACAAATATAGGATTAATAAAATCAGCAAATCCAGTAAGAGTAAAAAGTAAGGGGAGGACATATTAATAAATATAAAATAGGCCAGAAAGATATTAAAAGAAGCAGACAAAAATATGAAGAAAAATAAAAGATATTTTTTTGAGCCGGCCCCCTATTTGCACACAGAGGGAGAGGTCACAATCCTCAAAGGAACAGTAGAAATTCAACTGGAGAAACGCAAATGTAAGGACCAGTAGAGCTGGGAGAAAAATAAGGAAAATAAAAGGAACCAGCTGTGAAAACAAAGAGGCAAGAGGGAAAAGAAAGATGGATTGTTATAGATCGTTTTAATAGCGTTAGAGAAGAGGAAAACAAACCAAAGTAAAACAAAATTTAGGAATTGTTAGAAAAAATAGAAGAGAAAATTAAAGAATCAGAAAAAGATACAAGAAGTAAATAGATTTAAAAGAGGGAGAAGTAAGTTGTTCGAAAGTACAGAAGAAGTGAATGAAGGAGAGTAGTTATTTGATAGCGGAAAATGGGAACAGGGCAGAGAAAAAAGGCACTCAGATCACTGGCTGTACAACTCCCAATTTTAATCAAGGGTGCAAAGGGACGATAAGTCCCCTGGGCCCCACGGGACCTCGAGAGGCTGGTCACTCACCTCCCAGAAATTCAAGAGGGGCTGTGAGGGAAATTAAAGCTTTGATGGCTAAAATAATAGCAGGGACAAAAATGGATGAAATTCTTCAAACAACTACTCTGGACAGAGCAATGAACTCTCATAATATGGATGGAATTGTTTTTGATGCATTCCATCCAGCAGTGTGGCAGTCACTGCGTGCAGAGAAAAAGGACAAAGAGAATTCAACCACACATGTACAGAGACAGCTGAAAAGGTGGAAACAAGAGACTGAAGGGAATCCAGAAGGAGACCCATTAATGGCAACATTGTTTAGACATGCTGTGACTGATGATATGCCACCAGCCTGAAGGAGCAGGCTGGAGGATGAGGTCAGTTTAAACTCTAACACCCACTAAGAGTTTTGTGACCATGTGTCTCATGCTGTGGAACAAAACAGAAAAAAATTAGCAAAAGCTCAAGAGCCAAGAGAAAGAACTACAGATAAACTAACTCAATGGAGACAAAAACCAACACAGAGAGGCCAGAGAGGAAGAGGCAAACCTTATACTGGTCTTCCAGGTGTGTGCTGGGCATGTGGACAGCCCGGACATAATAAAAATGACTGTCCCACCTATCCATGGTAACAGTACCCAAAGGGTGGAAGGGGGGAGAACTGGCAACAGCCTAACCGAGGTACTTCACAGGGCCCAGTTAATCCTTGGGGAGGTCCTAATCCAGGCTATTAGGGGTGCCCAGAGAATCTTAGAGGGGTAAGTCAGCTTCCAATTTAACAAACGAAAGCTGATCAAGAGCCTATTATGCAACTTAAAATAAAATGAAAACCACATCTATGTTGCTAGACAAAGGTGTTGTCTATACCTGTTTAAATTTAAAATATGCCTCACATCTCCCCTTGTCTGGAAAAAAATTTACAAAGACAATAGGATTCTCTGGAAAAATGCAATAAATTCCAATGACAGATCCAGTGTGTCTACAAACAAAAAATCTAAGTTTAACAATGCCCATTCTGGAATCAAATCAAACTCCCATCAATGTATTAGGAAGAGATGAAATATGTAAATTAGGGCTACAAATTTGGTGTTCTCCAGAAGGAATATATATCGAAGCAATAGGAACAGAAACACAAATGTTGGTTACAGAGCCAAAAGCTAATATCTATTGGACTGGACAGATAGAACAAGATGTGAGACAGACAGTCAATAAGTTGGTAAAGTATATTGAAGTACAAATTCCTGAATCACAGCTATCAAAAATCAGAATTTCATTGCACAGTAATATATAATTCAGAAAAAAATAAAAAAGTAAAAAATTAAATACAAATAAAAATAAATAAAGAAAAAATAGAACAAATAGGGCAATTAATCTCTGCTATGATGCTACCAAAAAGACTAGCAATAATCAAATGTCAGGCACACAAGAAGGGAAATGATTATGTTATTAATGATATTAAGGGAAACAATGCAACAAATATAGAAGCTAAAAAAGCTTCAGGGTGTCAAGTAGCAGTATTAGCACCTATAGTACTTATCGAACCTCAACCTCAATTAAAGGATATAATTCAAATACAAGAACAAGCAGGCCCTTATGAACAATAAATGTGGCACTAAAGGGGAGCTAAAAAAGACACAAGAGATCTGGCGTACACGTGAAAGAAAAATGGTTGCACCTATTTCACTTTATTCTTATTGCATATGCGAATGGTTTCGACCATTGCGCAAGGGGGGAAGTGATAAGAAAAATTAAAAAGCAAGGATATTGGTCTCTTTATTTATAGGAAGTGATAAGAAAAATTGAACAACAAGGATATTGGTCTCCTTATTTATATGCAATGGTGGATGAATTTTTGTCCACATGTGAAGTTTGTGCCAAATACAATACAAGGAAAGGGATAGCGACACCAATAGGCCATGTACCAGTACCAGAAGGACATTTAAGCATTTGGTAATGGACTATGTGGATAAGATAAAGTGAGTACAAGGAAAAAGATACATGCTTGTGATCATAGACAGATTTAGCAGGTGGGTGGAGGCAGTACCATCAGCAGGTCTGGGAGCAGGAACAGTAATTAAATTTATAACAAGAGAAATAATTCCTAGATTTGGAATACCATCAGAAATAAGTTCAGATAATGGGTCGGCATTTATACTAAAAACTGTAAAACAAGTATTGCAACAATTAAGAATATAACAGGCACAAGGGTGCGTCGAAAGGGTTAATGGAAATATCAAGGCCTTAAACTTAATTGGATTGATGCATTACCACTTGTACTAATGAGCTATTGCATGCAAACTAACAGAAGCACGCACTTAACATCGCATGAAATGCTTACGGATCGACCTATGCTGTGCTATATGGTAGAGGTTCCTGCAAAGGCCCGCCTCTAGAGCAATTACAAATGGAACTTCGATCACATAGGAAGAAATTAACTGCCATACATAGAGCTATCTATTTACAGGAAAAATGAAAATGGAACGAGCCCAGGAGAAAAGGGACCCTACGAAGTGGTGAGAGCTACTCCAGCAGCAGTCGAAGTGGGGGGAAAACGCAACCTGGCATCATCTGGACCACGGAAAAGACCACGGACCAGTTCCCACGGAAAAGACGGAAAGAAAAGAAAAAAGACAAGAGAACTATGCTAATCCTGTGATATTCTATGTGTGATGTTTTAAATGTGTTTTTATGTCTTTATACATAACTGTGACAACCACAGGCAAGCGCTGAACCAACTGCACGCTCATGCTTATAACATTTTCTATAGAAGTAAGAAATTATGGAGACTGGATCTTTTACTCCTTCCTAGTCAAGTGAGGGGGAGACGTTTGGTCCTGATGCTCCAAACCAGAGTGATGCTGCATCATTTAGTCATTGGTAATATAACAGAGTGACTAATAAAGTCACTGAGTAGTGTTAACTAATACGCCTGAATTATGAAGTAGCACTCTGGGTAAAAATAAGCAAATGTGAGACTTACTAAGTCTCAGAGGGGGGAATGTGGTAGATTTTTATTGGTTAAAAGATGAATTGTTCGAGTGTAATCATTAG
>NW_015505634.1:386891-398964 GCF_001515645.1 Sinocyclocheilus grahami
CTAGTGCTTCACACAAATGTATGACTGTACAGTATGTCAGATATAAAATATGTTAAATAACTTATTAATTTACTTGTGAGTAATTAGTGAAGGGTTAACGTGTTTTTCACTTTAAAATAATGGTCCAGATCACTAGTAGTTCCTTAGTAGGACTTTAGCTTTAAAGTGAAAAATACATTAGCCTCTCACTAATTACTCAAGCATTACCTTGTCAGCCTGCAGGGACTACTAGTGATCTGGACCATTATTTTAAAGTGAAAAACACCTTAACCACTCAGTAATTACTAAGTAATTTAATAAGTTATTTAACATATTTTATTTCTGACTCATACATTTGTGTGAGGCACTATTTCTGACACATACATTTGTGTGAGGCACTAGGGATATTTTACCAGACTCTGTAATCTGGAATATGCGGTTTTGTTCTTAACACAATATAAACACAGTCGATGCCTTCATTAAGGATGTGAATTGTTTTTGTCAAGAGGACATCATTATTTATATTCAAGAAAAGTCCTCCCCAGCCTACTAAGATATTGGTCTTTTGGAGTCGGAGCTAATTCAGTCACTTCCTAATTATTAACATTTTTAAATGAATTATTTTTATTATTATTTTTTGTTTTTTTTTGCAATAAACAGAGAACATCCATCCTTTGGTAAGAGTAGTAGTCACAATTTCAACCTGTAGCGGACTTATTTGGGGGATATCATATTCATAAATTAGTTTCCACAAAGAACCCCATTGTTAACATTTAAGACGTTACTGTTGTGATTAGTAATAAATTGGTTATTCTTTATTAATTGGTCATAGTTCGCAAGTAATTCTCAATGAGTAAATATTTTTTGGTAACACTTTATTTCGATAGTCCACTTTAGACATTCTATTAACAGTAAGTAACTTTGCAACTACATGGCAACTAGCAGTTAGTAGAGTATTAGTAGACTGTCCGCTCAATATCTTCTAACACTTTCTTTGTAAACTTATTCTACTAACCCTAAACCTACCCTAACAGTCTACTCTGAGAGTTAGTAGACATGTAGATGCAAATTAATGAGAATTAGTTGACATGTAGTTGACATGTAGTTTCAAAGTTACTTATAGTTAGTAGAATGTCTAAAGTGGACTATCAAAATAAAGTGTAACCTATTTTTTTTAGTAATTATCAAATATCTAATAAGGAACTACCTTTGTCCTAAATTTGCTACTACTTACAGCTTAGTTAATCTTGCTTCTCTATTAAGTTAATAGTATTAAGTTAAGTGTTAATGTAGTACTACCTATTACTTCCTGCAACTGTTTACTTGTTAACAACGGACCATTATTCTAAAGTGTTACCTTTTAGTGTTTTAGAATGATTCACTGGTGTGGTAAAGCATAACACGACCACGCTATTTCTAGTGGAAACTGATAATTTTTTGTAATTTTGAAAATATGGTTAATAAACATGTTAAAAATCTTCCTCAATGATCACTATGCACTAGCTTGTTGTTCATCACATGAATAGCAATGGCTGACTTTTCTGTTTTGTACAGTAACAAGGTGGACATATGGTAACAGTCGATTCATGTGTGAAGAATTTAATGAGAAATTATTAAAGAATAATATCCTGAGCTGGACTAATATATTTTTCTTATAGTGTAACAAGCCCTTCTTCTGATAAAATGATTACATCATGGAAATTAAAAACATTTTTGAGAGAAATTTACCAAGCTGAAATGGCACCGAATAGTAAGAATGTCCCTACAGTGAAGAACATGAATATTTCAATTCAAGGCCAAAACAAAACAAAAGATAAGCAGGTATCTGTATTCATTTCAGCATTTGTAACAGAGGGCCATCCTCCCAGAATTGTAGTGGCACCCCAGCATGCAACGCAGTGTGACGTAGCTTCACAATAGGCTTGACTGACTTCACGCACTGCCGCAAAGATCGGCTGCCATAAAGAAAGCCTTAATGATAACACACTTTATTCTCATTGGTCAGATTCTGTGATGACAAGGACAGTGTGTTGCATGATTTTCTTAGAAAAGATTGTGTGATATTTATTTTGATATTTAATATATTCAATTCTATTCAAATAAAACGCACAAAGCATTAACAAAAATTAAGATTAAGCTATCTGGTAAATGTATATTATTATTGTATAAGAGTATAAGTTTGGAAGAAAACTTTGTGGTTTACCTATTGTATTTGGAAAATTTCATACAGCAACACAAACAAAATTGTGCAAATAATAAACCTAGGTTTATAAATAAATAAATTGATATAAATGAATGAATGAATGAATGAATAAACAAACCTAAGTAGTTCAGCTTACTCCCGAAAGCACAAATTTACCCTCCTCTTGATGCAATCATCACCACGGGGTAATCTGGTCAGAAGTGGTCGAAAGTGGACAGAAGAGACAGATTAAAATGCCACGTGTAAACGGGTATGTGTCTCTATTGTCCACTTGTGTAAACAGGACCGAAGTGTCCAACCTGACGGACATCTCTTTACTCCTCCCCTGCCTGCAACCAGCGGATCTTGCCGGCAATCTAGTGTAGTTCATCTCGAACAAGCCTGTGAAGACGATCACTTTCTGCTTCCTGTACTGACGCTTTCGTGGTGTTTGCAGAGTTTATCACATACAATGTAAATTAAATGGAATATTTGTCAAATACACAGACGTTTCAGAGACGTTTTAATGAAGCAACAGCAACACTGTTCATGTACAGTTTAATACAGCGCCTTCTGAACAAGAATAAAGTTCAACATAAGCCTATACCAATAGAGTGGGTAAATATATAATTTTATCAAGACACAATATAACATTGTGACTACAGTAAACGAGCATTTAGTTATAAAACACAGATTTGTGAGCATTAGTAGAACTGCATGTGTCAGAATAAACAAGAAACACATATCTCTCATTGTCACGAATCCGGTCCATGAACTTCCGTCTGCTCGCCACCAGAGGTCACCCTTCCACTACTATGGACTCTTGCACCACACCACTGTTGCACTTCACTCGGACTACAGTTCCCATCATACATTGCACTGATTACACACACAGTGATTGCACACAGCACTGATTGCACACAGCTCTCATCAATCACACCTTCCCTATATAACACTCTTATCCCCGTCAAGCTGCCGAGTATTGATTAGCGCTTATCGTTTGATAGCTACTCTACGGAGCCTGTTTAGTTTACCCAGCCTTAGCTTAGTCTGCCTCGTCTGTTTTCTCGTATCCTGATCTTTGCCTGTGTACCTCGGATTCTCCCTCTCGTCTTGCCCTATTCAGATTCTGTTTGCCCCTGCCTGGACCTTTGCATTGTTCTTGGATTTACCCCTCTAGTCTTGCCCTGTTAATTCTGTTCGCCGATCATAGACCCATGCTAGCCCTAGGAATATTCTTGTGTCTTGCCCTCTATATACCCGTTTCCATTATCTGACCCTTGCCTGTCTCTAACCATGTCTATGAATAAAGCCTTGCATTTGGATCCACACGTCTCATGTCTTGTGTTCTGTGCTCGTGCAGCTGTTCTGGAGATACTGTGCTGGCTGAGTCTGGCCAGTTAATTTTTTATGCCCTTCACTCTTAAACTTCCCTCCGTCTCGTTTACTTGGATGTACGTCATTAATTATGTTGCATGAGTGCCCACTTCTGGCGGAAACCTTAGAATCGGCTGAATTGGAACGTCCTAAGCACTTGATCATTTAGAATCAGCTATAGAGTTTTTTTATTGTTTACATTTTTCCCCTTACAAATTTGTTTGGTGCAGCATTCTATACAGATATGCTTGGGCTGTTATAAATGTTTTAAAAAATCATTTCTATATTATAGAGTTGTTTGGGGTGGGGATAAATTAAACGTGATCTGCGATGACATCACAATCGTGTTGCATTGTGGTCTAACATGGCCTGAAGTGTGCATATGAAGCAGACTCACTCCCTCGGTCCCTCTGTCCGTTTTAAACTTCCCTCGTTCACTTCATGAAGTGGAAAGCACTTGAAAATGGCAGCAGGATTCCCCCGAGGGGAAGTGCTTAGGGAAGTTTGCGAGTGCGTGTCTAAAAGTGGAGTGGAACGCAGCCTGTCTTTCACTCTTTTGCTACTTTAATGTCATACATACATAGTGTCTGTGCTCTCAAATCGGACAAAAACCAGCGTGCATTGCTTCAAGTTGGCCGCCGATCGGTCTGCACAGCGCTACATGAAGTCGAACACACCTAGTATCTCATGGCCATGACATATTATCACTTTCCCATGAGTTAACATGTCGTGGCCATGACAAAACTAAGTCAACCTAACATGTCGCCTCCTGGTCACCGTAATATGTAACTTTGGAGCCGCTGCTGTGACGTTGTACAAACGCTTCCTGTATGTGAATACTCCAGCAAACCTGCAGATGCAGCGACAATGTAGTTACGCTGACATGAAGCTTAAGCTGTGAAACAGGCATAATCCAATAGACATTAAAAATTCAACCAAAGTCTTCAGGATTACTTATACAGGCAGGTATATGTGATTAGGGTTGGAGCTGAACATTGCAGGACAATGCCTATCCCTGTTATGTCATATTAAAGTAAAAATTCTTAAAATCTAAATTATTGCCAGACCAAGCCTGACAAAAGGAATTTTGACCTCCTATGCTTTAGTGATGATTTTGACGGTGAAAGTGATTTGGCAATACTGCTGAAACCTGTAAGTCATAGGACCATAGCCTTAGGTTGTCTATGAAGTTTGATATTGGTTAGATCAGCACATTTTAATCGCTCTGCCTAAAATGCTGCCTATTGGTGGTTTGGATCATGCTTCCAGTCTTATCAACTGTTAAACAAAAATGGCTTTTCTCTGCAGACATACAGAAAGAAGAAGCTGGAGGTTGACAGAATTGCTAAGGTTGGAGATCTTAAAAATGGCCTTGGTCATTCTAATGGCCTTTCATCCTCTCTCAATGGAGCTAACTCCAAACAGAAGCTGCAGTGATAATAAATGAGAATATATTATTTTATAAATTAGAGTATAACTTTTTAACAGTTTTGTATCTTTGTTTTGCATATGTTCTTCTGAAGCCAATGTAAATGCTGAACAATAATTATGTGGAAAAACCTTTGTCAAACTCTGATTCAAAATAAACACCTCTGCTATTGAGCACAGTTCATCTCTAATGACAAGAAAATGTTCTGTAATAGCCCCTAAATCACTATAATCATTTATTGTTTGACAAAAGACGGCTTAAGGCTTGTACATACTGGGACGATTATCACTGACGTTTAACGCCTCGTGACTAAAGAAAGGGTGCCAATGTTAGTGTGTACACCGACGCACAAGACGCCAGGGGTAAAAGAGTAATAAAAAAAAAAACGTGACAGCGACTACAAAAATCTCGATAAGAGGGAGTTGTTATGGAGAGAAATTGCAGATCAAATAGGATTCGATATGTACCGGGTATTTCTGTTTTTCATTAAGCGCCATCTAATGTCAGGGAGTAAATTTGCACGTTCACTCGGCTCATGGCCAGAGAAAATTGCTTGGGTATGAACACAAAGACGCATTGAAAAAGTCTCGAAAAACGCTGACGATAAGCACTCGCGATAATCGTCCCGGTGTGCACAAGGCTTGAAGCTACAATTCTTAATCTGATATGCTGATTAAACCATTCAGTGTGTTATTGAATGCATTTATATGTAGGATCTTAAAACAGATCATAGCACAAATAATACACCTTTCCCAAGTCTTCATTATCAGCCATGGATTGTTAGGTATAGACGCAAGTCGTCAAGTCGCATGAAAAATTCTGTATAAAATACATTTGTAAATGTATTAAAGACCCCATGAAAATGTTTGACAAATGCATTTGGGGGGGGGGGGGGGGGGGGGGGGTTGGGGGGGGTGGGGGGGGGGGGGATATTTCAGGGCTGGGCAACTTGATTAGCTTGCTACAGTGTATTTGATAAGGGTTGGAGCTAAACACGGCAGGAAAGTGGATCTTGAGGGCCAGAGTTGCCCACCCCTAAAATAATTCCTATTGCAACCAGAGGACATCGCTGTCACGGTTCGTGGGTCGGTGTGCTCATTCCTGGTTGTGTATGTGTGTGTTGCGTCTGGCAACCCCGCCTCCTAATCAGGGTTCACCTGAAGCCTATCTGGGCTGCCTTTATCTGGCTCGCTGTTTCACGGTCCTTTGTCAGTTTGTTGTCTTGCTCACCACTGTTTGTTCTCTCCTAGAATCCTAGTGTGTTCTTTGTGATTGTGCTCCGGTCCTGCTTTGCCTTTTGTTTCCCATTGGCCTGAATTCTGCTCTCGGACTGAATTTCTACGAGCTTGGCTGTCTCTCTCGGATTTGGGATCTCCTGTTTGTTTCCAAATACTGTGAATTCACAATAAACAGTTTTCTTCACTCGCAGTTGGATCTGAGCCTGGATTACGCGACAGAACGAACTGACCAGAAAATTGATCCAGCGAGTACCACTGAATTAAGAAGTTTTTTAGAAAGCTGTAATGCAAGAATGACTCAACAGGAGGAACAAATGCTGAACACGGGTCACGCCGTTCAAGCATTGGTGTCACAGGTTTCCGAATTAACCTCCCAGTTTCAGCGTTTTAAGATGGAGCCTACTCAACTGCACCCAATCCACCTGCTGCTACAGAGTCATCTCGCACCCTCCACTCTGCTGAACCTCGGTTGCCGCCTCCTATTGTCTATTCCGGTGAGCCTCAATTATGCCGTGCCTTTTTGACGAAATGCTCTTTGTACTTTTCTCTTCAGCCTTCTTCATTTCCCATGGAAGAATCTAAAATAGCGTTCGTTATCACATTACTTTCTGGATGAGCCGCCCTCTGGGGCACTGCAGTTTGGGACAACAAGCACCAGTGCATTTCCTCGTTCCAGGCCTGAATTTCCGCGTGAATTAAAGAAAGTCTTCGATAGAGCAGCATCTGTGAGAGAGGCGGCACGGATTTTGGCGGAGTTACGTCAGGCTCACCGGACAGTTACAGATTATTCTATCGAGTTCCGCACCTTGGCAGCGGAATGCAGCTGGAACGCCGAGGTGCAGTGGGACATGTTTTTACACGGACTGGCGCCCCATATTCAAGACGAAGTCTATGCTCTGGATTTACCCACATCTTTGGATGGGCTTATTGACTTGGCTATCCGGGTGGATGCCAGGTTGCGGTGGAGAGGTCAGTACCAACCTTTTCGCTCTGCTACGAATAGTCTGGACCGACCTACATACAACCCCTGTGAGGTGCTTGACGAAACATTGGATCCGGAGCCCATGCAAACGGGTCGGTCCCGTCTTTCTCCGGGAGAGAGGCCGAAGCCGTGGATTATGTTTGTACTGCGGGGAGGCTGGTCATATGATTGCTCAGTGTCCAGTAAAAGCCAGAGCCCGCCGGTAAATAGGAGGTTACTGGCGGGCGGGTTCGCTATGGAAAAGACCTCCCGCGCTGTCACCCATCTCCCGATCAAGATGCAATGGGACTCGGACATATACAGCTGTCAAGCCCTCATTGACTCAGGAGCCAAGGGTAACTTTTTGGATTTTAGTCTAGCCCGTAAGCTTCAGATTTCTGTCTTTATCCTTAAAGATTCCATTTCTGTCGTTGCTCTCAGCGGTCAGTCATTGTGTCCTGTTACCCACACTATAGGTTTGATAAGACTGATCACCTCGGACAATCACACAGAAAATATTCAATTTTTCCTGACTAATTCTCCTTTTGTTCCTGTAGTTCTCGGTCATCACTGGCTGACGTTACACAACCCCCACATTAACTGGGGTCATGATTATGTTCTGGCCTGCAGTAATAAGTGTCATGCTTCTTGTCTTTTGTCTGCCTGTTCTTCTGTGTCTTGTTCTGTGTTTCAGGATGAGTATGCGGACCTGTCCAACGTGCCCAGTGAGTACCTCGACCTGAAGGGAGTGTTTAGTAAGTCTCGAGCTGCTTCTCGTCCTCCGCATCGTCTCTATGACTGTGCTATGAACTTATTGCCAGGTACGTCTCTGCCTAAAGGCAGATTATATTCGCTTTCCTCTCCGGAAAGGGAGGCCATGGAGAAATATATTTCTGATTCTCTAGCTGCCAAGATCATCCGCCCCTCTTCTTCCCCGGCGGGTGCGGGGTTCTTTTTTGTGGAAACGAAAGACGGTTCCCTGTGTCCTTTCATTGACTATCGGGGGCTGAACAGCATTACAGTAAAGAATACCTATCCTTTGTCGTTGATATCTTCGGCCTTCGAGCATCTGCATGGGGCATCGTTTTTCACGAAATTGGATCTCCGTAACGCTTATCATTTGGTCCGCATGAGAGAGGGGGGTGAATGGAAGACCACGATTAATACTCCCAGGGGGCACTTTGAATATCTTGTTCTTCTGTTCGGTCTTTCGAACGCTCCCGTGGTCTTCCAGGCACTCGTTAATGACGTGTTGAGAGAAAAGCTCGATCAGTTCATTTATGTCTACCTGGATGACATATTGATTTTTTCTCACTCTCTCCAGGAACACGTTCAACACGTTAGGCGAGTGCTTCAGAGGCTGTTAGAGAATGGGCTTTTTGTCAAGGCGGAGAAAATGCATTTTCCATGCACAGTCAGTCCCCTTTTTGGGGTACATCGTGTTGGCCGAGGGAGTGTGCATGGACCCCGACAAAGTTAAGGCTGTGGTGGATTGGCCAATCCCAGATTCTCGTAAGGCCCTGCAGAGGTTTCTGGGCTTTGCCAATTTTTACCGGCGTTTTAGTCGCAATTTCAGCCAGCTAGCTTCTCCTCTAACTGCCTTAACCTCCAACAAGACTGCTTTCAGGTGGTCTAACGCGGTGGATGTCACGTTTACCAAACTAAAGGGCTGCTTTGTTTCAGCCTCAATTCTCATCGCCCCTGATCCGTCACGGCAGTTTGTGGTGGAGGTTGACGCTTCAGAGGGAGTTGGTGCGGTCTTGTCCCAGCGCTCTTCCTCGGATGACAAGATGCATCCTTGCGCATTTTTTTTTCTTCTCACCGATTATCTCCTGCTGAATGCAACTACGATATTGGTAATCGAGAGCTGCTGGCGGTCAAACTCGCCTTGGAAAAGTGGCATCATTGGTTGGAGGATTCTAGGGTTTCTTTTATTGTCTGGACTGACCATAAGAATTTGGAATACATCAAATCCGCCAAAAGGTTAAACTCTAGGTAGGCTCGGTGGGCTTCATTTTTCGGTCGTTTAGATTTTTCTATTTCTTACCGTCCGGGATCTAAGAACATCAAGCCCGATGCGTTATCCTGTATTTTTGACCTTTCCGACCGCCCGTCTTCGCCCGAGGCTATTTTGCCACAGAAAGTCGTCATCTCTGTGTTGTCTTGGGAGATCGAATCGAAGGTCCGCACGGCCTCTGAAGGGGTAACACCCCTGCCCGGATGCCCACCGGTTCATTTGTTTGTACCTGAGAGTTTACGGTCTGACGTCATTCGATGGGGTCATTCTTCCAAGTTGGCTTGTCATCCGGGGGTGACTCGTTCTATGTTTCTTATAAAGCAGCGATTCTGGTGGCCGTCTATGGCTCGTAACATATGACTTTTTGTTTTGGCTTGCTCTGTCTGGGCCATTTCTAAGACTTCCAATTGACCATCTGCAGGACTCCTCCAGCCGCTGCTGGTTCCTTCGAGACCCTGGTCCCACATTTCACTAGATTTTGTTACAGGGCTTCCGCCCCCTCAGGGCAACACGGTGGTTTTGACCGTGGTGGACCGGTTATCGAAGGCAACTCATTTCATCCCTCTGCCCAAACTGCCATCTGCCAGAGAAACAGCGGTTGCTGTCATTGACCACGTTTTTCGTATTCATGGCCTCCCGACGGACGTGGTCTCTGACAAGGGGCCTCAGTTTATTTCCAAATTTTGGAAGGAATTTTGTCATTTATTAGGGGCGACTGTTAGTCTTTCTTCCGGATTCCATCCCCAGAGTAATGGTCAGACGGAGAGAGCCAACTAAGATTTAGAACGCATGTTACGATGTTTGGTTTCACAGAATCCGTCCTCCTGGAGTCAGCAGCTCTCATGGGTTGAGTACGCACACAACTGTTTACCGGTATCGGGTACGGGCCTGTCTCCGTTTGAGTGTAGCTTAGGATACCAGCCACCTGTTTTTCCCAGTACAGAATCCAAAGTCGCGCTTCCCTCCGCTGATGCTTTTGTCCAGAGGTGCCGTCGTACCTGGAGCAGAGCCAGACTGACTCTCCTCCAGGTGGGAGCGCGCATCAAGGCTCAGGCCGATTGCCACCGGTCGAAGCCTCCCGTCTACGTCGTTGGTCAAAAAGTGTGGCTTTCATCAAAGAACATTTCTCTCCTCACCGTTGCACTCCTCTCCGCACTGTAATAAACTTGCTCCCAAATTTATCTGCCTGTTTACTGTCACCAAAAGCATTAGTCCGGTGGCAGTCCGCCTCTAACTTCCTCCAGCGTACAGGAGAGTTCATCCTGTATTTCATGTTTCTAAATTAAAGCCCATTTTTCATTCTACGATTAATCCGCCTGTCCCGGTTCCCCCACCGCCGCGTCTCGTAGATGGGGAACCTACCTATTTGGTAAAACGTATTCTGGACTCGAGATAGAGGGGATGAGGATTTCAGTATTTGGTGGACTGGGAGGGTTACGGGCCGGAGCAGAGGAGTTGGGTGCCTGCGAGAGATGTTCGATCACTCCCTTATCGATGATTACAATCGCCAGGTAGGTTCCCCTGGGAGCGCCGAGAAGCGCTCTTAGGAGGAGGGGTACTGTCATGGTATCGTGTGTCGGTGTGCTCATTCCTGTGTGTGTGTGTGTGTGTGTTGCGTCTGGCAACCCCGCCTCCTAATCAGGGTTCACCTGAAGCCTATCTGGGCTGCCTTTATCTGGCTCGCTGTTTCACGGTCCTTTGTAAGTTCGTTGTCTCGCTAACCACTGTTTGTTCTCTCCTAGAATCCTAGTGTGTTCTTTGTGATCATGCTCCGGTCCTGCTCGGCCTTTTGTTTCCCATTGGCCTGACTTCTGCTCTCGGACTGGGTTTCTACGAGCTTGGCTGTCTCTCTCGGATTCGGGATCTCCTGTTTTAAAATTAGCTTTGCAAACTAGGTCCTATCCCATGAAACCAGTTTAGGGAGCTAGCCAGATTTTTTTTTCTTCAGTTTAATTTGTGCCAACCCTGGGTTTTAGACAATATGAAAGTGGCTCAGCTTTTAGCAGTTTTCATTGCCATAGTAACTAATGCTCCACGGCTAACCTGATCCAGGGCAGGTTGTGTTATCAATATTATGAGCAATGCTGGTATGTAGGTCTACATTAATGTTATGATGTAATTTAGGTTAAACACAGAAAAGCAGAAACCACATTATTACATTCATAAACAAGACCGGTAAATAAAGCGAAATGTTATAATGTACAAACAATAAACACAATACCTAGCTTATAGGCAATTTTGAACGGTTTCAGAAGAAAACAAGAATGAAAAATAAAATTTGCTAAACAAGCCAAAACGAATTAGGCTAATCAGTGGCGGCGCTAGGGCATGGCTTGACGGGGCCCATCAGAAACTTGCTTAGCCCCAGCACAGCCCCCCCAAGGATTTCCTAATGATGTTCCCTTATTTTTGGTGTCACTTTCATTAACATTGAAAAATAAACTTTAAAAAAATGTGGCCTATAAACGATTGATATTATGGGGGAGGGGTCAAGCAACACAAGCAAGCAATGCGCAAACTGTGCTCACATGGATTATTTTACCGATCTCCTTGCTACGTATCTGTACCTTGATCATGGTAATTACATTTCTGTCTATGGGAGGGTCAGAGAGCTCTCAGAATTCATCAAAAATATCTTGGTGTGTTCTGAAGATGAACTGAGGTATTACGGATTTGGAACGACATGAGGATGAGTAATTAATGACAGAATTTTCATTTTTGGGTGAAGTAACCCTTTAAGATTCTTATATAGAGAACATTTCATGGAACAACAAACCAATATTTATATTGTCACAAAAAAATAACACTGACACTGTCATACAGAGACAATGTCACGCAACAACATATCTGACCATTGTGACATGAAAAAACAGCACTGCCATATCGAGAA
>NW_015505634.1:398974-399885 GCF_001515645.1 Sinocyclocheilus grahami
GTGGCTGTTTTTAAATGTGCTTTATAAATAAATGAACTTGAACTAGACATCTCAGTCAGACAAAAAATAAATAAAATAAAATAAAACTCCAAATATACAGACAAAAACAGTATGTGCGCTTCAAGCAAACATAAAACAGGCTTAGGCTACCTCTTCTGCTGTCTATTACAGAATGCCCGAACTGTGTCAGATTCCGACTGCCAGAAATTCTGAAACATGACCAAATGCATTTGACAGAGAACAGCACTGACTTGTTCTATTAAATATGCTTTGTTCAGGTGAATATATAATAATTTCAGGTTATATATGCTTTTGAAGGCAATATTTAATATGACAATGTGCTCATTTTATTGAGAAGCTAAGACAGACCACAGTCTCTTTCTCGATGGTTTTGAGAGACAGATGGTCCTGCTCCAAACATGCCAACTGCTGCACCACCGTGTTCTGGAACTGCTCCAGGTGCACCAACCTACATGCAGAACAGCATGGTTTGTTTTCTGAGTCTCAGCTATAACCATGTTGATTAAGAGAGAAGCAGTGTTAGTGTTTAATCAGCTGAATTGGTGATATGCTTAGACTAGATTTACCTTGTTTGTGGACAAAACAGGACCAAACCAAAGAAGCTAGTGAATGCTAATGCTGTGTTTTGTGCTCTGTATCTTTGATTGTGTACAGTTCCTAAGAGAGGTCACATTTCTCTGACAGTCTGTTAAAGATTGTAGGGATCTGGCTTCAATCTTCTTATACCTGCTCTGAATCACAAAGAAAATAATTTCATGCTGACTAAAATCAGATGTTAGTTCACCCAAAATGTCCCTCATGTATGTCCTTCTGTTTTGCTTCTTTCATTTAACACAAATGGAGATAATTTTGTACAATGTTTGAGTCACATGCAATGACAGCATTTTTTT
>NW_015505634.1:400897-401842 GCF_001515645.1 Sinocyclocheilus grahami
AATCATCAGAGAATCAAAAATCACCTTAAAGGGGCTCAAGCTTAACACAGCTTACACAGAATAGCATACGCTGTTTACGTTCAGTGGATACTCTCCAAAATGGCACCAGGGTGACGCGGAAGGAGCCAAATTGTTGAATAAAGTCGTTATTTTTGTTTTCTTTTGCGCACAAAAAGTATTCTCGAAGCTTCGTAATATTACGGTTGAACTCCTGATGTCACATGGATTATTTTACCGATCTCCTTGCTACGTATCTGCACCTTGATCGTGGTAATTACATTTCTGTCTATGGGAGGGTCAGAGAGCTCTCAGAATTCATCAAAAATATCTTAATTTGTGTTCCGAAGATGAACGGAGGTCTTACGGATTTGGAATGACATGAGGGTGAGTAATTAATGACATCATTTTCATTTTTGGGTGAACTATCCCTTTAAGATTCTTAAATAGAGAACATTTCATGGAACAACCAATGAAATGAAAACCAATATTTACACTGTCACAAAAAAATAACACTGACACTGTCATACAGAGACAATGTCACGCAACAACATATCTGACCATTGTGACATGAAAAAACAGCACTGCCATATCGAGAGCATTTCATGGTTCAACAATATTTATATGCTCTGTCTTTGTGCTAAAGCATTTATTAGTAAACTTTTGTCTGCTTTGTGAGAACATGAAAGCCTCAAAACCTATTGTCATAATATTTTGTCTAGAAGGTGTGATGAAAGAAAGAAGATGAAAGAAAGATTATTTTGAAGCAGGGTGAAGCCAGTTCGCGCGTGTGTGTGTGTGGGTGTGGGTGTCGGTGAGTGAGAGAGAGTAAGAGAAAGTTATACTATCAGATTGATGAAATTATATTGGATGCAGTTCAGGGTAGGATGAAATAGAAAACTTGTAATACTCCCAATAGTTTGTATAAGTGTGTGTGTGTGTGTGTGT
>NW_015505634.1:401937-402304 GCF_001515645.1 Sinocyclocheilus grahami
ACACTAATAGTTTCTATTACTTTCATTGTTTCCCATTCACTTTGAATGGCTGGACATTTTTGACACGGAACACCACAAGTGTGACTTTGTGCCATTTTATACAAAATAAAAGCATTTAAAAGCAAACTCCCTGATTAAACATTAAAGTACACTAGTGCGATAAACAGTGTACATTTTCATCAGTTTTTATTTAATATTGTGAAAATTATTCATAAATAATGCTTTTTTCACTCAAAAAATTAGGTGCCTACTTTCAGATAAATGAGGCCTACGATTAATCAGAAGCAAATATAAATACAAAACCAGTCCTAAATGAAAGATAAGAAGTTGACAAAAAGATTGAATCCAATATTTGGTGATAATATAG
>NW_015505634.1:403211-425084 GCF_001515645.1 Sinocyclocheilus grahami
TCAGATAAATGAGGCCTACGATTAATCAGAAGCAAATATAAATACAAAACCAGTCCTAAATGAAAGAAAAGAAGTTGACAAAAAGATTGAATCCAATATGTGGTGATAATATAGCATAATGAGTGATTTATTAGCAATTTTTTGAGGCCGGGTCATTTTTGTCTGGGAACACCACAAGTGTGACTTTGTGCCATTTTGTACAAAATAAAAGCATTTAAAAGCAAACTCCCTGATTAAACATTAAAGTACACTAGTGTGATAAACAGTGCAAATTTTCATCAGTTTTTATTTAATATTGTGAAAATTATTCATAAATAATGCTTTTTTCACTCAAACAATTAGGTGCCTACTCTCAGATAAATGAGGCCTACGATTAATCAGAAGCAAATATAAATACAAAACTAGTCCTAAATGAAAGAAAAGAAGTTGAAAAAAAGATTGAATCCAATATTTGGTGATAATATAGCATAATGAGTGATTTATAAGCAATTTTTTGAGGGAGTGCCTTTTTTGCTCTGTAACCTCGTAAGTGTGATAGGGTTCTGAACACAACACTTAATATTTCTCTTGTGGCCCGTATAGTGAAAAACATGAGAAGAAACGTATTTCCCGTTAAAGAGGTTGTTTTTGAAAATCTGTGCACGAAATAAAGCTGCTCTTAATTTTCATTGATTAATAATTTTCATTTCAGTGTTAATCATTTTAATTATAGGCCTATAATTCAATTGTATTAGTAATAGACCTGTTTAAAAAAACTTTAAAAAAACATTTTCAATGAGGAGTAGCCTAAGCTAATAGCCTAAATTTGAATTATCCTCCCAGCGCGCCATACGGTAATGCGCTATGAAATTATTGCGGCGCAATCATTTCATGTCATTTAATAATAAAAGTAACCTAATAATAACAATAATAAGCCTAATAATAAGAAGAATGTAACAGGCCTATTGTTATGGGGCGAAACGAGACGTGAGACATGCGGATCCATCTGCAAAGCTTTTATTTAAAGGCGGGGTCATAAAAACAGACAAGGTTCTGACAATAGCAAACAGGTATATTGAGGGCAAGCAAAAGTAACCTAATAATAACAATAATAAGCCTAATAATAAGAAGAATGTAACAGGCCTATTGTTTATGGGGCGAAACGAGACGTGAGACATGCGGATCCATCTGCAAAGCTTTTATTTAAAGGCGGGGTCATAAAAACAGACAAGGTTCTGACAATAGCAAACAGGTATATTGAGGGCAAGACAAAAGAGTAATCCAAACCGGGCGTGAGTCAGTCGACAGCGAAAGTTATCCAGAGGGCTTGACAAGAGGGGAAATCTAATAACACGAGCAGTAGTCCAGGCGAGGTGCAAACACTGTCCGAAACAGAAAGGCAAATGGTTAATCCTAGATAAATAGGCAATAATCAGGTAACACGGGAAAGCAGGCAAGACAAGACTATGGCTAGAACTGAGGACTACAAACTAGGGCAGGAAACTGGCTCCATAATGTGCTTCCACTTGGAGAGCGATATACGCAAACAATACTCGGCAGTTTGAAAAGGATCTGAGTGGGTGTAATATAGTGAGTTTGTGATTGGTTACAGCTGTGTACAATGGATGATGGGATATGTAGTCCGGGATGACATGCAACAGTTTGTGTAGTGTGAGAGTCAATGTAACGGAAGGGTGACCTCTGGTGGCGATCGAACGTAAGTCCATGGAGAGGATTCGTGACAGCTACATGTTTGAAGGATGAGGCTGAATTTTTTTTCTTTTCTCTACTCAACCTTAAAGTTAAATTTTTGCAGATGGAGAGCCCAGTGGATTAGACTTCTTTTGATTTCTGTGGATTTCATCACCCACTGAAGCTCAGTAACTACTGTGAAGAGCTGTAGTTTAAAATAGTTGCCATTCGTTTGAAAAGGATCTGAGTGGGTGTAATATAGTGAGTTTGTGATTGGTTACAGCTGTGTGCAATGGATGATGGGATATGTAGTCCGGGATGACATGCAACAGTTTGTGTAGTGTAAGAGTCAATGTAACGGAAGGGTGACCTCTGGTGGCGATCGAACGGAAGTCTATGGACAGGATTCGTGACATAGCCCCAGACGCTCCTAAAACAGTAAAATCCAGGAGGGTTGTGGAGCGGAGGCAGAACAGGGGGAGGGATGGAGGGCCAGGTTCACATGGAAGTGGAGAGACCGGGGACTGAGGCAGAGCTGGAAGAGCAGAGCACCAAAGCAAACCGGCAAAGCAGGAAACCAGGGTGGAGCCGGCGAAGCAGGGAGCCAGGGTGGGTCCGGCAGGGCAGGTGGAGCTGAGGACCACCACAGCTGAGCAGACGGGTCCGAAGATCCCCACGGCGGAGCAGAAGACCACCAGGCCAGAGCAGACGGAGCAGAAGACCACCATGGAGGAGCAGAAGACCACCAGACGAGAGCAGATGGAGCAGAAGACCACCAGACCAGAGCAGACGGAGCAGAAGACCACCAGGTCGAAGCAGACGGAGCAGAAGACCACCAGGCCGGAGCAGATGGAGCAAAAGACCACCATGGAGAGAGAGACAGAGAGTTCACAGACGGCCTCCATAGCCGTGACAGGACAGGCAGAGAGTTCACAGACGGCCTCCATAGACGTGACAGGACAGGCAGAGAGTTCACAGACGACCTTCTTAGCCGTGACGGAACAGACAGAGAGTTCATAGATGGATACCACACTGACACCTCTGAAGGTTCTGCAGCAGATGCCGCCACCTCTGGAAGTTCTAAAGTAGTAACATCAGGAAAGGGGTAGAGTATATAAACATCCTCCTTAACAGCACAGGTACAGTATTCATCTACGGTTCCTTCGACCACCACCATACCAGGAGCTGAAGCGAGCACCACCACCTCGGGAGGTTCTGCAGCCTCAGCTGCCACCTCTGGAGGACCTGTAGAGAGCACCACCATCTCAGGAGGTTCTGTGGTAGTAGCCCAAACACACCGAAAAGCGATCCCCATCAAGAGAAGCGCTTCAGACAGGGGAATCAGTTCAGGAACAGGAGGGCTAAAGTGAGTGGGTTTGGGGATACCAGCTGCGCGTGCA
Organism: Sinocyclocheilus grahami; assembly: GCF_001515645.1. Classification (NCBI taxonomy): domain Eukaryota; kingdom Metazoa; phylum Chordata; class Actinopteri; order Cypriniformes; family Cyprinidae; genus Sinocyclocheilus; species Sinocyclocheilus grahami. The sequence continues at coordinate 406,283 of NW_015505634.1, forward strand.
GACACCAGCGGTGCATCCCTCACACTGGATACCAGACTGGGATACCAAAGGACTGACCTTGATAATCTGGGTGCAACAGACAGGACGTGATGTGACTCTGGATGATCAGCTGTGAGGTGACGTGACTCTGGGTGATCAGCTGTGATGTGACGTGACTCTGGATGATCAGCTGAGATGTGACGAGACTCTGGACAAACAGCTGAGATGTGACGAGACTCTGGACAAGCAGCTAAGACGTGACGAGGCTCTGGGAGATCAGCTGAAACGTGACGAGGCTCTGGCAGATCAACTGAGACTTGACTTGACTCAGCAATGGAAGCTGTGACTTGAGTTGACTCATGAAGATCAGCTGTGATTTGACTTGACTTGACTCATGAAGATCAGCTTTGACTTGACTTGACTCATTTAGATCAACTGTGACTTGACTTGACTCATGACGATCAACTGTGACTTACCATAACCCCACCGCCACCATGGGCCACTCGATCCACAACGTCATCATCAAACCGCTCACCCACACGACGCCATACACGCTGTCTGCCATCTGTCCTGTACAGTGAAAACCGGGATTCATCCGTGAAGAGAACACCTCTCCAAAGTGCCAGAGTCTGAAATGTCACCATAGCAAAAAACTCAAACTCTCTAGCACCACCACTTGTCCAAAATTTCACTCATGTTTATGCTAATAACTTTTGAACCGTAAGGTCTAGAAGGATTTTTTTCCCTCTGAATCCTTGGCTCATGCTGAGTCGAATGAACTCCAAAAATTAAAAAATAATAAGGTTTAGTTTTTTCGCTATTTTTATTAGTTCGAAAAACCTACTTTTTCGAACTCTTCCTAGACGGGTTTGGTTTTTCCACTATTTTTAATAGTTCGAAATACCTACTTTTTGGAACTCGTCCTAGATGGTTTGTCTGATTTTCACCAAAATTGGCTCAGATCATCTTCAGACCATGCTGGCAAAAAGTTATGGAATTCAAGTTGATTAGTCAATCTATTTTTGAATAACGTGTGAACGAATTCGATGAAGGGCACAAAAAATAGATGTGAGGCTATATCTCCGCAACAGTTTGGCGTATTGAGGACAAACTTGGTGTGTGTTATAACAAGCATGACCTGAGGCTATCTGCAAAGTTTCGGCACAGCACCACCTAGTGGTCAGGAGATTAATATAAAAAAATATAAAATTAAAAATATATATAATTTTTGGCTAATATGGCTATATTTGATAACTTCTAAATGCACAAAACTGGTCTCTTTAGATTCGGTGAAGCATGCCGAGTCGAACCCTACCCAATTTTCCCCATGTCAGCCATTTTGAATTTTGTCATAACATGCTATATTTTACGAACGCATTGCCATATTATTACGAAACTCGGTATGTGTTTTCGGCACCATTTCTGACACCATTACAAACAGTACTCAAAAAGTTTGGGGACAGCGCCACCTTGTGGCCAAAAATGAAAGAAATGGGCTATTGTAATGACACTGGTCTCAGTAGGGCCTTTCGCACCGCAGGAACCTTTTCATAGTACCAGAACTAATTGTGGAATTACCGCTGAAGTGCAGGCACTTGTAGCAAATGTAGCACTGCCAGTTGTCATTGGAGATTCTTAGTCCTCCTTTCCATTCTTTCAATCTCTTTACGTATACGTCAACTTTCCATGTCCATTATTGACACAACAAAAACACAGCTCCGATCACAGCGTCCTCCATCCTCCTGTTGTTAACGTAGTTCTTTGTTTCTGTTGTTGAACGCTGTGCACAAATGACGTCGCTGTCAACCGGCTTACGTCACTTCCCAGTACACAGTCGGTGCGAATGCAACCCTTTAAATGGTACTGGGAAATAGTTTGCGCAAAATAGTCCCAGTACTTTAGTACCGTACATTTAGTTCTGGAACTAAAGCGGTGCGAAAGGGCCTAATATATTCTTTGGGTCATTCTGAGAACATTGATACCAATTATGCCAAAATTGGCCGTACTTCCTGTCCACCATTTTGATTTGTTGAAAACCTACTTTTTTTTAACTCCTCCTAGACATTTGGTCCGATTTTCACCAAATTTAACTCGGATCATCTTCAGACCATGCTGGCAAAAACGTATGGATTTCATGATGACATAAGAAATGGTTTTTTGTTTAACGAATCCACGAATTTGCTGAACAGATGCCAAACTGCATCTGAGGCTGTATCTCTGCAACGCTTTGACATATTTACACCAAACTTTGTATGTGCCATTGCCACCTCACACTGCACACTCCACATGAATTTGGTAACAATGCCACGTATTGGTCAAGAGTGATAAGCCATTAATTAACCATTAATTATGAAATTTCCAAAAATGTTAATAACCTTTGTTTGCATTAGCCTATTGTAATGAAACTGGTCTCAAAATATTCCTTGGGTCATGCCAACATCACTCATACCACAATTATGCCATAGTCAGCTGAACGTTCTGTCCTCCATTTTGATTTATGTTGAAAACCTACGTTTTCAAACTCCTCCTCAACCGGTGGTCCAATTTTCACCAAAATCGAATCAGATCATCTTCAGACTGTGCTGACAAAAAGTTATGGATTTTGTGTTGATAGATGAAACCCTTTTTGTATAGCGTCAGTGTTGTCAGGGGAGGAATATCCATGGAGGGTCGCACAAACATCCACGTTCTAGCCAGCAGTACCCTTCTGCTCTTAGGTTCTGGATGAGATACATTTATAAAATGGTTAGTTCCAAAGCTGGATGATGATGCAAGGCAGCATAATGTTCCCTGTGGCATCTCCAGACCTTTCAAGTTTGTCTCATGTGCTTAGTGTGAACCTGCTCTCATCCATGAAGAGAATGAGCACCAATGGCATAATTGGTTGGTCCAGCACATCTCGCAGATGTTCAACCAGATTAACATCTGAAGAACCAGGAGATCAGGACAACACCTTGAACTCATCATTAGGTTCCTTAACACCATTCCTGAACAATGTATGCAGTGTAACAGGGTGCAATTTCCTGCTGAAAGAGGCCACTGCATTCAAGAAAATCAACTGTGGACAGAGGTCATCCTGGATTCTCTGACAAGCTGTACCCTCACAGGCCCATCATTAAAGATGTCACCATATAGACCTTCTACCACCGATGAGCTTTGAACACCCTACACCGTCACCAATTTGTGGTTTGTCCCACCATTTGTTTTGATGCTCCGACACAGTTGTCTGACCACAATAATTTGGCTTTGTTGAAGTCACATCATACATCTGATTAGTTATATGGACTCACCTGATAATTCATCTGGTTCACTTTTTTGGGGAGTTGATGTTTATTTATCCAATTTGTGCTGAATAAATATGTATATATTTTTAATATAAACATGCATTATAAGCACACCACATTAAAATAAACTTGTACCTCATCAATAAGATTATCAAGTTCCTCCAGTGGTAAACTGGTTTCAGAAACAGTCTTGTTTTGAAAACTTTGGGGGGGAAGGGGACACAAGGTCAAGAGCTTTAAATCAGTATAGGCTATCTTCTGAGATTAGCCACATGTAATCATACTCACCTGAATCAGCAGTAGACTCTTTGAAGGATGAATCTATGTTCAGTGATCTCCATAGTTTGACTTGAAACTGTCAGTCTTCACTTGCCACTCTTTCCTTGAAGTCTTTCTTTGGGTGTTGAATACTAGGAAGAAAATTCATAAACACCCACACTTTAGACCCCTGCTATTTTTTCCCACTTCAAATATACTGACAAAAATGACATTCTACCTTAGAGAGCTCATCCTCATTACTGCTGGGTGATGAAAGAGGAATAACTATGGAAGCAGTATAACTAATTTACATAGTAAAATTTAAAAAAATAAAAATAAAAACACACACAAGGTTGCAGGATGAGTAACTGATAGCCTGCCTCTGAGTTTGCCCTTAGCTCTAGGCTTTCTCCTGCTGTAGACAGCATGTGGAGTATCCTTGCAGAGACACCATTCATCTGAATGCATCAACTTTATTTTCTTCTGCAATCAACCACATTTTTCATCATTACATTTATGCATTTAGCAGATGCTTTTGTCCAAAGCTACTTAAAATAGAGGGGCATAAACAGTTAGTCAAAGAGGCAACAATTTTCAGTGTACAATGCCAGGTTTACTAGAAAGCTTGATTAGGCAAACTACAGCATTCTTGAATGTACAACTGTCTAATATGTATACAATTCAACCTGTTTTCATCAATCTGCGTATAAATAACACAACTTTACACTTTCCAATTGCATATAATGCATACGCCAAATGCCAATTTTGCGTGCATATGATACGCAAATTCTTCACATTAACTTCGGTGGAGAGCAGATGCATCCAAATACCACGCGTCATCTTCAGTGGCAGTGACTTCACCAGCGAGGCTCAGTTCGCCCAGTTCACCTGATGTGCGTACACCTTCAAACAGGTAATGGCAACGGATCTTTTTTTGTAATGAGATCACGTGGTTAACGGTATTATTTTAATTATTTCAGTGTTCAGTGTTTTCCTCACGTTACATGGGGCCATGTGTTAAAATGGCAGCGTATGCGTTCAAATTATGGAACAGTGGGCTGCTCAGTTAGCATAGCTGCTAACGATAGCCTACCATTGACATTAGCCTAAGCTAACTTCTACTGTATACTGTAAAGACCTGTTGCCCTTTTAAAAAAAAAGTTTTTAATCATGTTGTGACATCTTCAGCTTATAGACATGGCTGATTACAGCACAACAAATCAACCAACCCGGTATCGCGTGATAATCGTGATCATGTAAAAAGTACACACATTTACCATATTTTTACCATAGTAGTCTAACTGTTGCGCGACGATGTTATGTGTGCACACAGTAACAACAACATATTTACCATGCTTCTCCCACCGTAACCATAGTTTTACTGAGGTATTTGTAGTTAAAGCTCAATAACCACAACACTTACTATGGGTTTACCTCAGTAACCGTAGTTTTAGTTTGGTATTTGTAGTTACTAAAGCATAATAACCACAACACTTACCATGGTTTTACCAGAGTAACTGTGTTTTTACTCTATATTATTTGTAAAGCACAGTAACGACAATGATTGCCATGCCTTTAATACCTTTTTGTAATTGAAATTCAATATTTTTTTCTGTCTTGCAGTTACGTCAGATCACATACTCCAGCAGCTCTTTAAAGAAGCCATCTCTCTCTCTCTCTCTCTGGTGCATGCTGGGAGTGCGAGGTGGAGCTGGAGCTGAGCGCGTGTTTGAGAGCGTTGTTGAGTGAATGTGATCTTTCACTTTTTTTCCTTTTTCTTATTACCCTTTTACATATATATTGATTTTTCCCCTTGCAAAATATAGTGTAGATAGTGTAGTGAGAGAGTTGTTTTTTCCCCGTACGCGTAACTTAAAGTTGCTGGTATGGCATCTGTTCAAGTGCAAGGAACACCAATTCTGCTTCTCCGTAATGGGTGCAGGTGTGTACCGGACCCTGAGGTGACAGTGGAGGAAATGCTCCTGATCATTGGATAAAATTTGGCTTTGAGAATATCGCTTCCGCCTTGCGGATGAACAAAGCTGTGGTTGTGTTTTTAAAATCCGAGTCGCTGGTAAACGAGTTGACGGTGAGCGGAATATGGGTGAAAGAAATGTTTGTTCCAGTAACCCCGCTATCTGCTCCAGCAATGAAAGTTACCATCTCTAATGTTCCACCCTTTGTGAGTAATGAGGCCACCCTAAAAGAGCTACAGAGATTTGATCGCAAGATCGCAAGCCCCGTAAAAATAATTCCCCTTGGATGTAAAAATGCAGCACTAAAACATGTTCTCTCTTTTAGATGGCAGATTTACATGTTTTTGAATTCCCCGGAATGTACATTGGAAGTTTCTTTCCGTGTTACTCACGGAGAGAGCTCATTCATGATATACGCCAGTACAGACAGCATGAGATGTTTTGAATGCGGAGACTTGGGCCATAAGCGCTTCACATGCCCACATAAAAATGAACAACAAGCATCCACATCTAGAGCCGAGACGAATAACACAGAAACACTGAGATCTCAAGAGCAGGCCAAAGAGTTACAGATGAAGTGAAAGGGCAGCAAGGGGTGAGTGAGCTTAATTTTAATATTGGCGATGTGGAAAAACCTAGCGGCAGTACTGCTATTGACAAAGATGTTCAAAGTGATACTGAAGATGTGTGTGAGGGTATTGTTATAGGAGAGGCAGGTGGTTCAGAGGAAAATATGGTTGATAAAATGGAGGATTTGTCACAGTGCACTGACGATGGTTTAAGAGATGATGATGAGCAATGGCCTGATGTTGCAACAATGGTTGATAAGGATTTATACACTCTAGATCAAATAAATTATTTTCTTGACCAAACTAAAGGAAAAGCTGGTGTTGAGATAAGCGATTTTTTTCCGGATATTGAAAAGTTAGTTTCTTCTGTTATGGTGGTTAGGAGAACAAGTAACTATGATGAACTGTCATAGCAGAAGCACTTTCGTCTTAAGAAGCACTTAATTGCCATAAGATCAGGTAGAAAATCAGGAATAGCAAGGGGAAATCTAAATAATCATGATGTTTAAAAACTCCTTTTTCTTTCTTTATGTTTTCCTCTTTCTCGCTCTCTTCTTTATGGAAATCTTGAGGGTGGGATCCTTAAACATAAATGGATTAAGGGATGAGAAAAGAGGAACTTATTGATAGAACTCAGAAGGATAAAGAATCGGAGTATTATTTTTTTTGCAAGAGACCCACAGCAATTTTAGCAATGAAGTTGATTGGGGTTTGTGGTGGGAAGGGGAGAGAGTGCTTAGTCATGGGACTAATCTTAGTGCTGGTGTGGCTGTGCTCTTTTCTCCTGCTCTTAAAGTTAAAATTCTGATGAAATCCGAAATAGAGCCAGGAAGACTGGTAGCTGTTAGAGCTGAAATTAGTAACCTCTCGTTCTTGTTTGTCAATATCTATGCTTTAACTTTTTGTTAAACTAGAGCAATTTTTAAAGCAGCAGCAGGATGGGGACTTTATTATATTAGATGGTGATTGGAATTGCACTTTAGATTTCACACGTGATAGGAATGGTGAAGAACCTCACATGCAGTCAGCTTCTCATCTGGCCAGTGTTGTGAAAAATCTAAGGTTTTCAGATGTGTGGAGAGATCACAATTTTTTAACGAAGCAGTACACTTGGGTGAAAATTAATAATGGTAGGGTTTTTGGTGCATGGTTAGACAGGTTTTATGCATCACGTAATGTGAAAAATAGGGTGGTGCATATAGCTATCATTCCTACATCTTTGTCCGACCATAAATTCATCACAGTTGAGTGTACATTGGTGAACAGGATTCACAAGAGCTACTACTGGCATTTTAACAATAAGCTATTGGAGGATAAACATTTCTTTGAGAACTTTAAATGCTTCTGTGAAACTTGGAAGAGTGAAAAGTGCCTATACGAAAGTGCTATCCAATGGTGGGAAATCGGTAAAGTGCATATAAGAACAGTCTGTCAGCAATATGCAACCCATTCTTCTTTTGTTTTAAAAAAGACATTAGAGTTGCTGGAAAATGAAGTAAATTACATTGAGAAGAGTATGACTGTCAATGATGCTGTAAACCTACAAGAACTGTGGACTGAGAAAAAGAATCAGCTGAGTTTTATTTTAAATGAAAAAGTTAAAGGGTCTCTTATAAGGAGTAAGTTTTTTAACAATAAAAGACATGGATGGTCTGACATCTTATTTTTTTAAAGGGGTCATATGATGCTGCTTAAAATAATATTATTTGGTGTATTTGGTGTAATGAAATGTGTTTATGCGGTTTAAGATTCAAAAAACACATTTTCCACATACTGTACATTATTGTTTCTCCTCTATGCCCTGCCTTTCTGAAACGCGTAGATTTTTACAAAGCTCATCGGTCTGAAAAGCGAGGTGTGCTCTGATTGGCCAGCTATCCAGTGCGTTGTGATTGGCCGAATACCTCAAGCGTGTAACGGAAATGTTACGCCATTTACCATATTGTGATGCCCTGTCCGAAGGCCAAACAAAGTAGTTTCGCTTTCACAACGAAACTGCGTCACACACCGCAGCCTTGAGTGAGCGGCGGCCTAGAGTATGTCTTGAGTGAGCAGAGGCAGGCGGGCTTGAGAACGGTGCGTCCGGCGGGCTTGCGGTGAAAAGCCGATCTGGCGAACGACAGCGCAAAGTTGATTTATTTCCTCAGCGACCAGCACGGATCAGCTCCAGGCATGACGAAGCGGATATCGTTCTCTTTTGGAAGGCCAACCAAAGTAGTTTCGCTTTCACAGCGAAACATAGCGCCTTCACGACATGGAGGCGGTGGCAACAACAATACTACAGCGAGAATAAAAGTTACGCCTTCTTTCTTTGTGTGAACGTTTGGGTGGTGTTATGCAAATCTTCCCACATCGTGACGTAGATATGTGGGGGCATGTTAGAACGAGCCGTTTTAGGTAGGAATGGTTGACTCTTAACTTTTATAAAGAATATCTCTTTGGATTTGAGACTTTAGTCTTTGCAACTTTACAGATCTTCTTTATGCACCAAGAGCTTGTAACACTCCAAAGAGAAAGGAAAAATTGAAATCGCATCATGTGACCCCTTTAACCTGGAGCGTAAAGCAAGACAAGGAAAACTGATGTACGTTTTAAAGGACAATGATGGTCAAGATACTTCGGATCCTGTGGTGATGCGCAGGCTTGCTGTGGATTTTTATTCTAATGTATTTACTGCCGAAGCCATTGATGAGCAAAGCAGAAATGAACTGCTACAGGATGTTTCTACTTTAACTTCAACGCATAAAATACTTTTGGAGGCTGATCTTAAGTTTGAAGAGGTTACTGCTGCTGTAAAGGGTCTCTCTTCAGGAAGAGCACCAGGGATAGATGGACTGTCTTCTGATTTTTTAAAGAAATTTGGGAATATATTAGGACCTGAGCATCAGTAAGTGTATTCTCCCTGTGAGTTGTCAACGGGCTGTCTTAACTCTGTTACCAAAAAAGGGAGATTTAACCCTTTTAAAAAACTGGAGGCCAGTAGCAATTTTGTGTTCCGAATATAAAATTTTGTCTAAATGTTTGTCAAATAGACTAAACAATGTGTTACATACAATCATTCATAAAGATTAATCATACTGTGTAAAAGGAAGATCTATTTTAGATAATTTACATTTAGTGCGAGATATTTATAACTTTGTTCTTAACAATAATATTAACCTTGGCTTCCTGTCATTAGACCAAAAAAGGCTTTTGACTGAGTTGACCACAATTTTCTTTTTGAAACGTTATAGGCTTTTGGTTTTAGAGACAAATTTATTTCTATGATTAAGCTTCTCTATAATCAGGCCACATGTATGATAAAAATGGTTGGTGGTCTCAGTGGTCCTGTTAATGTCCATAGAGGTATTAGGCAAGGTTGTCCTCTTTCAGGTCAACTCTACAGCATAGTCATTGATCCTCTGTGACTACGAAGCCAGTTAACAGGTTTAAGGGTTGCTGAACTAGATTCTCAAGAGCCTATTAAGATTTCTGCGTATGCTGATGATGTTACAGTTTTAGTCAAAGGTCATGCTGATGTTCACTACTTAAAAGACACTCTAGAACATTATGTTAAAGCATCCTCAGCTAAGGTGAACTGGATTAAAAGCAATGCTCTGTGGTGTGGTCAGAATTCTAATGGTCCTATGCTTCCGGGTGATTTGCAGTGGGGAAGAACAGGTTTCAAATATCTAGGTTTTTTTTAGGCACAGGTGAATTTAAGAGACAAAACTGGGAGGGCCTTGTGGAGAAAGTGTGCAAGGTTGTCTCACTGGAAATGGTTGCTACCCCATCTGTCCTACAGAGGGAGATTCCTGATCTGTAATAACTTGGTGGCCTCATCCCTCTCGCATAAAATTATGATTGTAGAGCCTCCGAAGGACCTGGTGGTAAGGATTCAGAAGCAGATGGTGGACTTTTTCTGGTCAGGGCAGCACTGTCGACATCGGATACATCGGATACAGCACTGTCGACATCGGATACAGAGTTGAAGCCTTTAGACTTCAGACAGCTCAGAGACTGCTTTACGGGGAGGATGTAAGCTGAACTGGTAGCCTGTGCTCTTCTGAGGAAAACAGGTAGTATGGGGCTGGATCTTCACCTGTTTCTAATGAACATTAATAAGTTGGATCTGACTGGTTTAACATCCTTTTACAGGTCAGTGTTAAGAGCGTGGTAACATTTTAAGTTCTCAAGAGAAGTCAATGGTGTACAGAGACTCTGGCTGAGGGAGGAACCATTGCTCTTCAACTCTGCAATGGACCTGGATATTTTTAAATCCGATTCTCTCAGAAAAGCTTTGTGGTTTGCAAAGATCACAAAAATTGGACATTTGATTCATGAGGGAGGATGGATATCTGTTGAGGCTTTAGCCTTAAAACTGGGCATGAGGTCAGTTCGAGTGGCAGAGGGACTGTTAACTCAAACACGTGAGTTTTTACCAGTGGACTATAGATTGGATTTAGAGGCTTCAGACATGGATAATTCTGCATTCCCGGAGCTGACTATTTCAGCTGACACAGGAGAGTGGCAGGAAACAGAGGGTGGACTGCTCTCTTTCAGATCATCTCAGCCTAGTCTTTTCAGTGATCCAGAAAAGAAGGCTTTATATGTACGGTGTTAAAGTGGCACATTTCCACATGCTTGAAAACCACATGCTGTTTTTGGTTCAGGCGTTTCCCCTAAAGGCTGCTGGAGGACCCTGTACAAACCTCCCATTGAGAAAAGGTCTGGAGACCTTCAGTGGCGGGTAGTGCATGGTATAATAGCCACAAACAGACACAGAGCACACATTGATCCACAGGTAGGAGAGAAGTGTCCTTTTTGTGGGGTACAAGAAACAGTGTTTCACTTATTTCTTGATTGTTTTAGACTACAACTGTTTTTTTCATCAACTAGAAGAATACTGTCAAACTCTGGGGGAGGTTTTTACGCCTATGCTTTTTATTTATGGGCCTAAATACAGTATTGTAATTTTATTGAAGTATTATGTGAAAATGAAAGTAATCAATATATAAATTAATATGCTGAATTATGTTAACCCTGGATGTCATAGAACGAATAATAGTCTTTTCATTAGACAGTGAACCTTTCATTAGAAAGTACACCTGTGAACTTGAAATAATGTAACATTATTAGGAACACGTATAATGGTCTTTTCTTCCATTAGACAATGGATCTTTCAGTAGACAGTAGACGTAAACATGAAATAATCTAATATTATCAGGAGCAGGTGGATGGATGTGACGCACACATCTCGTATGACCACACTACCAACCAATGGAAGGTGGCAAAACAAAAGCAAGTAGATAAATTTGACACACATCTCGTATGACCACACTACCAACCAATGAAATAAAAGCCTTTTTTTAAAAATGGCTGATCGGACCACATTCCACCATTAAAAAACAAGGCCAAAAGAGTTGGAAACAATTGGGGCAAATCAGGTATCTATAACCAATAAAAAATAACCGGAACAAAGAAAAAACAGAAAATGACCAAATTTGGAGAGAACAAGGGGTATATAATATGAGTTGATAAACAAAGACTTTGGAATGATTTGGAATGCTGTGACTGTCTTCCCGGCTTTGTTTCTTTGTTAAATAAAGTCTTATTTTGACATCTGGAACTCTGCTTCTCCACTTCATTGGCTGCACCCAAGAAAAATCCACAACAACAGCAGGAGCAAAATGCAAGCTCATGTTTTATAACATTTTATATTTGAGCAAGCAAAATTGGCTATTTGGCTGTCACGTAAAAGAAAACTACTTGGATCGGGTTTGACTGATGTTATTTTGGTGTTTAAGGGAATAATAAAATCGTATTAATATAGAGCATGCGTATTATATGTTGATTGATGACTTGGATAGTTTTAGATTTAATGGGGTATAAATCAATGTATTTGTGAAATTGATTATGATGGTTGCTTGCAAATTTCTGTCTGAGTGATGAAAGATTGTAAAACTGTTGTTTCTGATGTGTGCATTTATTCATGTAAATGTTTTATATTATTCCATTTTATTTTGCTTTAATATTTCAATAATGTTTATCTAAAATTACTGGTAAATAAAGAGATTGTTAAAAGTCAAAAGTCTCTTTCTCTCTCTCTCTCTCTCTCTCTCTGCTATAGAATTAACAGGGAACTTGAACTCGAAGCTCCCAATGCTGATCTTGAAGAAGCTCAAGTAGACCTTCAAAGGTTCAACCCTTCACAGGTAATGTTGAAGACATTTAGTTATAACTGATTTGCTTTAATGAACGCATCCTTATAGTATGTGTTAATCAAATAGTTGACTGAACTTTACTGCAGTTACATTTTGCACAGCATTTGATGTTTCTTAAACTTTTGTTTACATACCCCACGGCCCCATCAGGAAAACCCCCCAGAAAAGTGGCATGTTGAAGTAATAATAATTCATACAATTGACCAAGTCTGCAAATTCATATGATATTGCACAAGCATACTCATACAAAATTCTACGACTTTTACTCCTACTGCTGTCATTGGCCATTGCCTCAACTCCCAAGCAGATTGTGCCCATTGTAAGAGTGTTTATATCATAAAATTTATATTAAGTCCATTGTATTCTTTATTAATCTTTACAAATTGGTGCCGTCTCTTCCTGCTCCAACAGTACGGGATATCTGTCCACACCTCACAGTCTGCCATTCTTTCCATGTTGATTTTTATTGAACACATCTGTTTTAGAAGCAAGAGTCTGGAAATGCTAGTTTAACTTGTCGCGTGTTACAAATCAGATCTTCAATTAATTTGGCCAAATCAGATCACTTAAAGCTGTTCACACCAAGAGCAATAACTATAATGAGAAGTATTTTAGCAACCACACCAACAGACGATACTGTTCTGTTTATTATAAGCATGCGCTGTGGTTATGTTGTCTGGTATTTAAATGCTCAAGCTCTTTAAAGTCTGGTGGATTCTGATTGGCTGTCAATGTTTTTATTGTTCATCAGCTGGGAAAAAAACTGTTCTGAAAGAGATTCCAACAATATTGTTCCTCTGTGTCATTAAATGTTAACTCTTAAATGTTCCTTTCATTCTCTTAAAATTACACACAGAATTCTGTCTTTCTCTGCCTATTTCTCTTCATCTTATTCCTTTACTCCCTCACTCACACATTATTTTATGCTCTGTTGTAAGGTAGAAACTGAGAGTTTGCATGATGGCCTTTTCTCAGAGTCTGAATCTGATGTGTACAGATGAACTCAGGAGTCTGCTAGAGTTGCCAGGGAACTTGAGCTTGAAGTATATAATTATAACTGCTTAATTTATATGTTTAAACAACAATAATAATTAAACATGGGGTCAATAAATATTTTCTTGTTTTACAGCTGAAGACCAAAAACACAAAGAAAATCAGGCTGATGAATGAGGAATGAACATGGCCTTCTTGTGCACAAACAGAAAAGACAGAGAGCTGAAAAGTTGCACATTTCCATTGGTATGTCTATATTCAATGCAGTTATGTGTGGTACAGCATTGTTGTTGATCTCTCAAAAGACTCTTCAAGTCAGCAGTTATCATTTTTCGCATATACATATTTTTATAGCTCCTAGAATGAGCAAATCAGCTGTGCATCATCTCTGGGATTTGGGAAGGAAATGACTGAATATGGTGAGTACTGACACCTGCACCTGTATTCACCAACACCATTTCTCTAGAGTTAATGTTGACTTATTGTTTTGTCTGTTTGTTTGAAGAAAGATGAAGCCAGTTGATGAAGATATAAATTCAATGGCCACCAAGTGCCGCACTGCTGCCTGAACCCATCAGTTATCTGCTGTGAAGACTGCATTCGCAAACAGCTCTACTGCGACAGCTCAGATGTTATGGCCATAAAAGTAAACTTCACAACTGAAGTTGTGGAGGGATTCTTTTGGCCCATACCTCCAACAAGAATCAATGGTAAGTCCAGTGCAACAATTAGAAATAAAAATACTATATATTGTTTATTGATTTACCACACCCTAAATACATGTTTTGTCCCTCCAGGACATCTACAGCAGGTGGTGTGTGAGGAGGACCGTCAGAGACTCCAGCCACCCGAACCATGGATTGCTCTCACTGTCACCATCAGGCAGATGTTATCACAGAACCTGCACCAGCAGACAGCGAGACAAGTTCTTTCCACAGGCGATCAAACTGTACTGAACTCATACCAGTAACACCACACAGAACACCCCACCAACCTCATATACACTGCACTCTATCAGTTACGCTGACCTCATTATTATTCTGCACCCTGACATTCTGTTTGCACTAATTCATACCGTGCTGCACTGCAAACATATACGTGTACTGTGATTATTATTGTTTTCATTTCATGCTCTCTGTATAGCATAATATTTACCATATATTGTTCTTTACCTGTATTGAGGCCCTTATATATGTGTGTTGCATATATATTCAGTATTTGTATTTCATATATAAGAGTTTGGTTCCAAAACGCGATAAACACCTTTTTTTTTTTTTTGAGTTTCCACCAAAATCAGTATTGTGTCTCAGTATTGTATTGAAAAGTCAAATTTTAATTTTATGCAAAATGCGATATCCGCTGAGTTATTCTGTCATGTTTTCTCCCTTTTTTTTTCCAAAACGCGACAAACGCCAGTCTCCCTTCTTTGCAGAATGCGATATATCCGCTCAACCAATCACATCGCACCATTCCACGCACTGTAGACAGTAATGGCAGCGCTTTGAATACACCCAGCATCCTAGTTTTCATAATCTATTTTATACTTTGTGATCAACAAACAAACTTAGGGCTGCACGATAAATTGCATGTGATTGTCATGCACATCTCGTCAGTAAAGCCGGTTCTGTGAATAGTAAATCTCCATCACGTGCTTTCCGATGAAGTGGCATTTAATACACAGAGCCATAGATCACTGCTATATCGCGTTCATAATCGCAGATGAGTCACATTCGATTATGAACGTGATATTGCGTAGCTTGTCAGTGTAAGTGTTTTTATTAATGCCATTAATGTTTTTGTTAATACAGCGTAGGCTATAGCACTAATCAACTAAATAAATGTAACATGGCAAAGATGAATTCACTTTTGGAAGTTGAATGTAAGGGAAATGTCATTTTGGAATTTCTGTGGTTTAATGTGATATTGTTGTTCATGTATGTTCATGATGAAATTTTCTTTTATTGTTGTAATTCATTTATAGCATTAACAAGATGACCCGTTGAAATTATTTTGGGAGCGATGACTGATTGAATGCATTTTTAGTCCAGTGCCTGCATATAAGATTAGTATTGACCAAGTTCAGAGGCTGTCATATGTGGATCAACTTACTTTGTTGTGTATTTTCAACAGTTTCAATATGAAAAATAACCTTTATATTGATTCAATGGATTTATTGCATTTTGAAGAAAAAAAAGTGTCATGGATTTATTGCATTTTGGGAAAAAAATAATTTTATAATAAATCTTTGAAAATCAAAATCTGGATTTGAATTTTTAATGTTATTATAACCTAAAGATGCTATGTGAAAGTTTGAAACAGAAAATAGTGGTTTTCATCTTGCCACTTTCTTGGTAAAGAAAACACATTTTTACTCAAACTCTTCATTTAGTCATTCATTTGTCATCCATACTGTCTAGAGGTGGAAAGTAACTAATTACAAATAATTTCGTTATAGTACTTAAGTACATTTTTAAATGTTTTCTACTTTCTTGAGTATAATTAAATTGTGGTACTTTTACTTTTACTTGAGTAAAATAAAACTTAAGTATTCAACTTCGCTACATTTATTTTTCACCAAAAGTACAAAGTACAAAGAAAAAAAAATAGACAAGGTGCCGATGGAGAAACAGAGCGAGCCGGCGTTTGACCGGCACTTTTCAAACTGCTGGGGTGGAGCCCTGCGCTTCAGCCAATAACAGACAGGTCTGACTCGGGTGTAAAACCAATCAAAACTTCCAGTTCCGCTGCGGGGGCGGGGCGTTCAAACTTTGCTTTGACTGTCAATCACCGGCGTTGTCGTTTTGAATCAGCATAGCATTTCAATATTTTAGTGAATGTGATTTTAAATCGTCATTTTGTCAGCTCCTGAAATGGGTCATACCGTTGATATTACCAGAGCACACAGCAGTATAAGTAAATAGAAAACTCGGTTGATAGAATTATTGCATGGATGGAGCAAGAACAATGTTTCTAAAATACATGCACACAGTTCAACTGAATAGTAAAAATCGCCCTCTTTAACAGTGCAGTTAAACTAAGGCCCAATCCCAATTCTACACCTTAGCCCTTCCCCTGTAGGTGTGTCTCAATTCTCTTTTGCCTGGAGGGGTCGGGGTAGGGGAAGGGCCAGACAGCCCTTCAAACGAAGATTTTTCGGGACCACACTTCAAGGGGTATGAATTATCTCAGCATAAACCGGCTTCAGGGGCAACATGGCTGCCCGAGCGAACAAAAAGACACATGAATGTAAGCATTTTGGCATTAATAAAGATTTTAACGAAAGTAATAATTTGTTTTATGTTAAATTCAATCGTGAGTTCATATTTACGGTCATGTTACTCAAAGAAATGTTTGCAAAAAATCGCTAATATTTGCTAACTAACGTCATATCATTATAGACTGCACGATAGTGCCACAACATATTTTCATGTCTGATCAGGGCAATAACCACTGTTGACATTGAGGGGGGCTAGTCCCACCAATAATTAGAAATCGCTAAACCCTTTTCTCAAATATTGCCAATTCGAGAGCGAGACAGAAAGAGAGAGAGAGAGATGAAAGTTGCGTGTATGCGCGTTGTCCTTTTTAGAGTGAGTTTACTTAAAAAACAGCGATTTTATCCTCTCTTTGCTGGAAAATATAATGTAGCGATTCAGTATTTAAACTGTTATTAATAAAAGTCATGAAGCAGCGTTGACAAGTTTATTTTCTCCTAGACATGTGAGCTGTGCGATCTCCGATATATGTGTGTGTGTGTGTGTCTGTGTGTGTGTCAGTAAGCAGCGCATTAATATAGAACGGTAATTAAAGGCTCTATTGCACACCAGCACACCAGTATAGGTGTGTGTATTGTAGGAGCTAGTCGACGTATGATGACGTGTGACGGCATAGTAGTGGTGTCCCAATTCTTAGGGGACACTCTGTTTCAAGGGACAAGGGGAAGGGGTAGGTGGCGGGGTAGGGGAAGGGGTATAAAATAGAATTGGGATTGGGCCTAAATGTACGAAGCTAAAATAACCTCAACATTAACAACAACACTGAAATAAGAGCGCATGCATTTTTATGTGCATCTGGCTGATAGATAGTAGACTGGACCGTGTTTTGCACCTCATGTGTCTTTCTGTGTTTCCTTATTTGTTCATTTTCCTGTCCTTGTTTAGTTTAATTATGAATCCGTTCAGCTGTGTTCTATTAATTACCCTTGTATTTAAGTTCCTGCCTGTTCAGTTTCCCTTTTGTCTGGTCTACTCGTTACATGGATGTGTGTCCTGCTGTCTCCTGTGTTTATGTACCCTGTGTTTCATGGATTAAAGACTGTTTTGTATATTCTTCGTCTCCTCGCTCCTTAGTTCCGGTTATCCTCGTGTGTGTGTCATGACAGAAGACCAGACCAAGACAGTAAGCGGAGCCCCTTCTCCTGTGTTTTTATTTCCGTTTTTTGTCATCTTTTATTTTCCCTTTTCTTCTCCCTATGAGAAGTATGAGGACCACCTCGCTGTGAAACGAGCAGGGCGCGCCGTTGACATGCCCGCCAGCCGCACCGAAGACAAGCCCGCCGGCCGCTCAGAAGTCAAGTTCGCCGGCCGTGCCGTTGTCATGCTCGCTCCAGTGTCGGCTCCAGCACCAGAGCTCCCTCCAGTGAGGGCTCCTGCTTCCGAGTATAGCCCACGGAGGGCTCCTGTTCCCGAGTATAGCCCACGGAGGGCTCCAGATCCCCAGTTAAGCCCAGGGAGGGCTCCAGATCCTCCGTTAAGCCCAGGGAGGGCTCCAGTCCCCTGTCATGGCCCACGGAGGGCCTCGGAACCTGTAAGCATCCCCAAGTATTTTTTTTGGGGGGGGGGGGGGTAGTAGGGCTCCAAACGTAGGGGCCGGGGCGGGGGCTGGGGCCAGGCTGCTTTGCCATGGCCTCCTGAACTACCTGCTCTGCCATGCCAGATCCGCTATGGCGCCCAGAGCTTCCAGATCCGCCATGGATCCCGGAATGGGTGCCGCCCTGGAGGCCTTCCGTCCGGTAACCCTGCTCATAGAGGCCTCCAGAGTGCCCCCCCCTCCCCATTGAATGTTGTACGGCGCGAGATGTAGGGCTGTAGTACTTGAGTCCGGTCTCGAGACATTTTTCTATCGTCTCGGACTTGTCTCGGACTCCTTGGTGTTTGCACTCGGACTTGGTCATTGGACTCGCCAAATGTTCTCGTTGGTCTCGACCGAGTCCAGCAATATGCTTTTTTCTCCTTCAAAACAAAACCACATTTGCATGTCGCGCCTGAAAACGCGTGGAAAACGCTAGGCGCGCCGCTTTCTCCTTCTTTCCAAAGCACTCTGTAGCTTGTGCTCTATGCTTGCGCTCCCGTGGCGTCTGTCGTTGCTTAGCAACTGTGACCTGCGCTCTCCATGAAGATGCGGAAGTGTCAGCAAAGGATAAATGGATTTGCAGCACTAAAAACCCCTTGCAGTAGCTCTGCTACTAAATTTATTTTAAAAAATAGCTATCCTTGTACAGCTATGATCAGCTGTTTCTGCGTCTTGGCTGCTTTCAATTT
>NW_015505634.1:425206-427080 GCF_001515645.1 Sinocyclocheilus grahami
AAAAAAAAAAAAAACCTCCACTGTTATCACACATAGCAGAATTTCCTCATATCGTGCAGGACTATTAGAAAGGCAAAATCAATGCAAATCAGTGGATATGTCTGCTATAATAGGATAGGTGTGTTAAGGCCAGTTGGAGCTAAACTCTGCAGGGCATTGGCCCTCCAGGATCTAGTTAGGAGACCCCAGTCCTACAGAGTTGTTACTTTGCACATGCTTTTTGATCATTACAAATAATAATGTAAAATGATTTTCTTAGAATAGGAGATATGCTGTCTCTCGCATCACATACATTATCAATAGTTAAGTATGTGGTCTTGAAGAGGATCCTTTTTTTTCTCTCATTTGACTCGGTCTTAACTTGGACTCGAAACTTTTGGACTTGGACTTGACTTGGACTCGAACCTCTTTGGACTCGGTCTTGACTAGTCCTGGTCTCGACAAAGCTGGACTTGACTACAGCTCTAGCGGGACGCGCCTTCCGGGTGGGGGGAGTTATGTCAGACTCTGGTCCGTGTTTTGTGTGTGTTTTGCTCCTCATGTGGCTTTCTGTGTTTCCTTATTTGGTCATTTTCCTGTCCTTGTTTAGTGTAATTATGATACCATTCAGCTGTGTTCAATTAATAACCCTTGTATTTAAGTTCCTGCCTGTTCAGTTTCCCTTTTGTCTGGTCTACTCGTTACGTGGATGTGTTTCCTTGCTGTCTCCTGTGCACTGTAAAAAAGTAATGAGTTGAACTTACTAGGAAAACCTGTGGAAACTGATTGCCTCAAATTTCTCAAGCAAATTAGTTTATAATTTTTGAGTTAACTTTGTAACTTTGTATAGGTAACTTGTGTATATGTAGAGGTTACCAGAAAACTTGAGTGTTGCTAACTCAATTTGACAAGTTCAGCCAACTTAGAGATGTAAGTTAAGCTTAGTGCACAGAACTCAAACAAAACAGTTCTCTTAACAAGTCTGCTTTGTTCACATTACTAGACAAATGTTACAATAATCTATTCTGAAACTGCTGCTTTGACATTTGACAACAACAGCATTTTGGTTCAATACTGACATATATATTCTCGTTTGTGTGATTTCTAAAGACTGACCACAAAACCATGATCAAGAGAGCACGCTCATAGGCCATGTCTTAAACGAGTGGTTTTCACATCTCTATCACTCATATATTAGACTCTTTGTTTTTGTTCTCTTGCTTATCTGATTTCTTTATTTCTTTCAAACCTCCTTTTTGATTTTTATATTTCTTTCACTTACTTACCTTTATTCTTTTCTGTCCTTCCTTTCTGACTTCTTTCCTCTTTGTGTTGTTTCCTTTACTCTTCCTTCATCTAAATTGTCAGACTCCTTGTTACCTAATTTCTATTTTCTTTCTTCACATTATTTTTCTTATTCTTATTTAAAAAGGGTTCACCCAAAAATGAAAATTCTGTCATTAATTACTCTCTCATGTCGTTCCAAACCAGTAAGACCTTCATTCATCTTCGGAACACAAATGAAGATATTTGTGATGAAATCTGAGAATGCTTGTAAACGAGGCACAGTGCATGCGTGTTCTACGTCAGAACGCCGGCTCCTGCGTCAGCAGCATCACACGCATGCGTCGTGGTACTCTCGTGAATGATGTACTTACTTTCTTTCTGGGTCTTGAACGTGGTAGTTGTGTTGCGGTCTATGCAGAAAGCTCTTGGATTTCATCAGAAATATTTTTAATTGTGTTCCGAAAATTAACAAAGGTCTTATGGGTTTGGAACAACATGAGGGTGAGTAATTAATGACAGAATTTTCATTTTTGAGTGAACTAACCCTTTAAGTATTTTTTTCTCTTCTTTCCAACTCTGTTCTTTTATTATACATTCCCTTTCCTTTT
>NW_015505634.1:427347-430968 GCF_001515645.1 Sinocyclocheilus grahami
TGTGGAAACATGGAATTGGAGAATTTTCATATTCTATAGCTTCCATATTTTAATAAGTTTTTCAGCAGTCGAGCTCACTTTTCACTCAATAAACAAGTAGCGCTTCCACTTCCACTGCATGAGTTTAAGTCCCCAAAAAAAGAGCACATAGAATATGACAAGGAAATGGTTATAATTAGTGCTGGGCATTGACGCATATTTAAAAACTATTTTAAATGAAGTTTCTACTCCAAATAATTTTCTGAAATATAAATATTTAAACAGTGGTTGTGATGATATCTTGTTTTCATGACATCTGTTAAAACATTAAATGCTGAAAAACAGATTACATAAGACATGATACATTTCATTAAGGTGTACTGTATCGCTCAACATACTTTATGATGCTTACTCACGTTTATTTCATGTTATAATTAGCAGTAAAGAGGAAGATCGATGCTTGTAATCTAGCTTGTAAACCACTGGTTAGCTAGTACGCTAACTGATGGTTACAGTAATGCTCGTCAGTAAAAACTAATCAAATCTGCCTTTTCTTTTCCTCAAAAACGATAGCACACACTGTGACAATATAGTTTAGAAGTAGATCACCAAAAACTTACCTAATCTTGCCGCCACATTTCAAATACGATCTGACTCTGAAGTTCAGTTAGTTGTCTTCTTCTGGTGATGTTTTGTTTAAACCAACCTTCCGCCACCTATTGGTCTAGAGTTATTAGGGCACATAGTGGGATTTAATCCAACAAACTAGATGCTCTTAAGTACTGTTTACTAAAGTTGTTTAGTTTAACTATTGCATCCACCTGAAAGTTCACATAACACAGTGTAATTAAGTAAATTCAACAAATTTGTAAAAATCAGTTGTTTACTCGCTTTTCTTAAGTAGATTCAGTGATTACTTTTTACAGTGTGTTTATGTACCTTGTGTTCCATGGATTAAAGACTGTTTTGTATATTCTTCGTCTCCTCGCTCCTTAGTTCCGGTTATCCTCGTGTGTGTGTGTGTGTGTGTGTGTGTGTGTGTGTATGTGTGTCGTGACAATAGATCAAACATGATTTATCTGTTAATCAGATTCATTTTAAATCACCTTTTCTGTCAATTAGACAAAAGTTGTTGAGGTTTTTTTTTTTTTACATTTCTGTCCCCCTCATTTCTAAAGTGATGGCTATGCCCCTATGTTTGCAGTACAGAAAACAGTGCACGAGTCTTCTTGTGCTTGAATGGTTTAAAGTTATATTAAAATGCACACAAAGGAATCGATAAGAGGAATCGAAATTCAATATCATTTGTAATCATGCTGCTTTTTGGTGAAAAAAAATTACCTCAGGCTTCGCGTGATACTGATTAACTATATGAAATATAGTTATAGTATATGAGATAACTATATATACATTTCTGCCTCCATATCTTGAATTTTTGTGATCATTCTAAATGCATTTTGATAAACTGAATCATGCAGTGAAAGAGAGCACTGGTCTAAACTACTAGACTTCCTATTGCCTTAGCTAAACTTTAGCTAACTTACATGGTTGCTCTCTCATGAGTCATGGATGTTAGCAAGACAAATGAACCATATTTGCCTTTTGTCTTTTGGATAATTAGCTGTAAATTGAAGGCACAGGTAGCTTAGTCTGTTGTTCATCACCACTAGGGTTGCCACCTTCAGCGAGGCAAAGAAAAAAAAAATCCAGTTGCAGACCCGCAGCAAAGAGTATAGAAGCCCAAGAGGCGAAACTCAATAGAACGCTCCATAGCAACAGTTGCGCCCATGACGTGAATGTGCCGCCGCCATTTTGGACTGAAAACTACACAAAAACGCCATAGAATAATAGGAGCCTGTCGCTCTTGACCAACTTACAATAACACATTTAAAGTGTGTATACATATATATATATATATATATATTTGTATCATACTTAAATATAAAGATTATAGATAGGTCCCCTCCACCAATTGACTAGACTGTTTCATACTGCTTACTGTTTGCCAAGTAAAAAGATAAAATTACTGCAATCCCTTTACTTACCCATATCTATATTCTATCGTACATTTTCCTTGTTAAATTAAAAGCTTAAGGTCGTGAAATTACCAGATGTGATGTTTGGTAGTGATTTAATAGAGGCAGACACAGTCATATATATTTATTCACAATGTTGATTTTTAAATAAATTAAAATAAATGGTACACATTCATAACATTTATAAAAAAACTGAAATATCACAAAATATGAACAACTTGCAAACATTGTATCAAGGACTCCACCAACTAGTGTGCGATTTCTGTCATTTCTGTCATGTATCAAGTGCACACATTTAACTGAAACTAGTAATAGATCAAAATCAAATAAGCAATAGAGATCAAAACCATCAGCAGCAATTGTGTTAGAGAAGAGATTATAAGACAGATAATATTTCTGTACTGTATCAAGTGCACACATTTAACATTAAATCTTAACAGAGGAATAAAGTGGAAATGGTAGTAAAAGATCAAAACTATCTGCAGCAATTGTGTGTTCGTGTGAGAGAGGAAAAAAAAGCTAAAAGAGATTGTAAGACATAAGAAAGGAGTAGAATACTTGCGTTTCGCCCACTTGCTCTCTCGCATCTTCTAGCGACTTTCAGCAGTTTTCAGTCCAAAATGGCAGCAGTGCCGCCGCAGCGCTATCTATAGACTGTTGTCCTTATCACTACAGAGTTTCGCCTCTTGGGCTTCTATACTTTTTGCCCGCAGCACCAACAGTTTCAGAACCGCAGCCACAGAACCGGAAGTGATGGGCGGAGTTATTGACAACGAGAGAGCACGGTGAGTAGTCTGTAATGTTTTTGCTATCATATGTTTAATAATTATCGTATATATTACGTTAAGCACTTATCTGCTAAGTACTTAATGTGTGCTTGGCTTATTGAAGCTTGAATTTGTTGTCATACTTTACAGCATATAACTTTTTTATGTGGATGTTTCAATTAATGCTGTAAATGGGCCTTGCTGTGAAGTTTTGAAGACATTTATTATTCATAAAAATAAATAGTTTGCTTTGATTCCCTTTGTTATATGCATCGTTTGTGTGTTAATATTACCTTGTAGTTTAGTCATTTTAATCCCGTTTGTCATCATTGAGATAATTGTGTGTGGCTTCATCTCTTGTAGAGACACAAGGATTCAGAGAGGTGACACATTACCTGAGCTGCAGCAGTGCAACAAGTGTTACAGCAATTTTCTGCTTGACCAGCATGTTTAAACCAGCCAAACTGGTCAAATTAAAAAGTCATCTTCAAATCCACTTCAACAAAGCAGTTGTCTGTGGAGGTATAAATATCTTGAGTTGTATGTTAAACAAACAATTTATTATTGCATAATAGTTTACCTGTGTACTTTTTTATTTTAGGCTATATTATATATTTTTGCAACCAATTATTGGTGTGATTATTTAGTTGTTAAATAAGGAACAAGGAAGGTTTTTTGTGCCATTTACAGGGAGAATATTCTTATTTTTGTACATCTTGTCTTGGGAGCACCTTTTGATTTTGCATCTGTAAGTAGTTATCAGTTAAAGTAATTTACCTTTATGATGTTGTAGCAGTTGATATTTAAAGATTTCTCTATGTTTGTGTCTTCCAGTGTGA
>NW_015505634.1:431068-495741 GCF_001515645.1 Sinocyclocheilus grahami
TTATTGGTGTGATTATTTAGTTGTTAAATAAGGAACAAGGAAGGTTTTTTGTGCCATTTACAGGGAGAATATTCTTATTTTTGTACATCTTGTCTTGGGAGCACCTTTTGATTTTGCATCTGTAAGTAGTTATCAGTTAAAGTAATTTACCTTTATGATGTTGTAGCAGTTGATATTTAAATTTGTATCTGTGTTTGTGTATCCAGTGTGACATTCCAATCATACGGAGATGGTGGACTCTTATTCTTCTGGAGAACTGTGGAGTTTTCTCTGAAAGGTACTGGACATTTCCTCCAGTCTACCATTACATTTGCACCCCCTTCTGACCAATTTGAAATGAACCAAGATACACGTATATTACAGTGCAGAAACCCTACAAGAAGCCCTTCCAATTGGATAACAGGCTACGCTTGTGAGGTATGTCTCAAATCTATCTATCTATCTATCTATCTATCTATCTATCTACGTGTGTGTCTGTCTATCTATATCTATTTTATATATATATATATATATATATATACACACACACACACACATTAATAAGAAATATTGAAGTTACATGTGCCTTTTAATATTCTGTAATGAAGGAGATCCCAGTAATCCCAGACAGAAGTTGTGAAATGGCTCCATTACAACAGACATCTGCTCAGGGGGCCAGTGGAAGAGCCTTTTTTCCTTATAATGGAGGAAGAGGACAAGGAAAAGGCCCTCAACAATCTCCTGGAACAATCAGAAGCTTCCAGAGTGCCCTTCTTATTTTATCTTGTGTTCAGGGGAGTTATTTTTGTAGGATTGTCATAACAAAATGGGCCTAAGAGTGAAGTGTTCATTTGATTGTAATGCTCTCTTGGCGGGCCTTCCCGCATGTACTGTCAAGCCTCTGCAACTGATCCAGAATGCAGCAGCGAGAGTGGTCTTCAATGAGCCAAAAAAAGCTAATGTTACTCCTCTCTTAATCAGGTTACACTGGCTACCAGTAGCCGCTCGCATCAAATTCAAGGTACTGATGCTTGCTTACAAGACAACCACTGGCACTGCACCGATATACCTAAACTCGCTAGTTCAAACTTATGCGCCCTCCAGAAGCTTCCGTTCTGCAAGTGAACGGTGTCTTGTGGTGCCATCCCAAAGAGGCTCAAAATCACTCTCAAGGACCTTTTCCTGGACTGTGCCCAGCTGGTGGAATGACCTCCCGATCTCAATTCGAACAGCTGAGTCTTTAGCCATTTTCAAAAAACAACTAAAAACATATATAAAAACTAAATTTTTTCGCCATCACCTGACCAACTAATACTAGCACTTACCTATTCTATTCTGTTCTGTTCTATTCCATTCTATTATTTAAAGGGGTCATATGATGCGATTTCAATTTTTCCTTTCTCTTTGAAGTGTTACAAGCTCTTGGTGCATGAAGAAGATCTGTAAAGTTGCAAAGACTAAAGTCTCAAATCCAAAGAGATATTCTTTATAAAAGTTAAGAGTCAGCCATGCCCTACCTAAAACGGCTCATTCGAACACGCCCCCACATGTCTATGTTATGATGTGGGAAGATTTGCATAACGCCGCCCAAATGTTCACGCTCTCAATTCGAACAGCTGAGTCTTTAGCCATTTTCAAAAAACAACTAAAAACATATATAAAAACTAAATTTTTTCGCCATCACCTGACCAACTAATACTAGCACTTACCTATTCTATTCTGTTCTGTTCTATTCCATTCTATTATTTAAAGGGGTCATATGATGCGATTTCAATTTTTCCTTTCTCTTTGAAGTGTTACAAGCTCTTGGTGCATGAAGAAGATCTGTAAAGTTGCAAAGACTAAAGTCTCAAATCCAAAGAGATATTCTTTATAAAAGTTAAGAGTCAGCCATGCCCTACCTAAAACGGCTCATTCGAACACGCCCCCACATGTCTATGTTATGATGTGGGAAGATTTGCATAACGCCGCCCAAATGTTCACGCAAATGTAGCACACCCGCCGTGCTGCAGTAAGTTTTCTGTTTAAATAAACAAAGAGAGACACAGACCTAAAACGGCTCATTCGAACACGCCCCCACATGTCTATGTTATGATGTGGGAAGATTTGCATAACGCCGCCCAAATGTTCACGCAAATGTAGCACACCCGCCGTGCTGCAGTAAGTTTTCTGTTTAAATAAACAAAGAGAGACACAGTTGTGCTGCTTTCAGTCATGGAGTCGCTCTTATAATGCTTTATTACAATAATTCAAAGATTGTATAATTAAATCACAATGTCTTATGTCACCTTACATGTGACTCACTTAAACCAAACACTAATAAACATGTTGCATAACTCTTGTAAGAGTTTTCTTACACTCAATCTGTATTTCTGTCATCTAACTCAATACCTTTTTCCTTTACATCACAATATATTACAGTCTCTCTCGTATGTGCAAATGACCACTGTATAATCAATCACTGTATAACTGAATACTTGAGCGAACCATTGGTTACACAATATGAACATTTAAACTGAATTACTATATACAGCGAATATACTTAATCAGAAGAAAGATCATTAAAACATATTATAATATCCAAACATCAACAGTATATACTATTCAAAAATGATATAGGCAATATATATATATATATTTATACATAGAGATCTTAACACACATGGCGATTGCTCAATACATCGCTCTTAATGCTATAAACACAATAAACATTACATTACTTTGGGTATTCAGTGTGTTGGAGCCTCTAACCATTTGGATTGTATTATTTTAATACCAGGCATGACGCGGAATGTTCGCGAATGAAACGACATTTTCATAAACACAAACACTGTCCCTTTTAAACATTTTAACTCGACTCAGGAAATGTATATTACCCTCCTGAAATAACATACACACGAAATCGACATATTTTGTTATGTTTTATGTCCTAGGTGATCGATTTCACCCACCTTTAAATAAACAAAGAAGTCATGGAGTCGTTCTGGTAATGGCCTCTTCTCCGGGACTCACTGTTAACCACACAGTCCTTAATCAGCACAGCGTCACCCCCTACTGTCCACTGAGATTACTACACATCACCATTAAGCAATATCAGCAAACACATTGGGATACATCAATCAAATACATGGGAAAAAACAAATTATTCCTGTGACTACACATACAGGGTGTCACACAAAGAAAGAAGGCGTAACTTTTATTCTCGCTGTAGTATTGTTTTTGCCGCCATGTCGTAAATACACTGTGTGTGTTCGTTGTGAAAGTGAAACTACTTTGTTTGGCCTTCCAAAAGAGGACGATATCCGCTTCGAATCCGTCGAATCCACCGGCCGCACCGTTCTCAAGCCCGCCTCAAGTTCCTCACTCTAGCCCGTGTGTGTGATGCTGTGTGTTTCGTTGTGAAAGTGAAACTAATTTGTTTGGCCTTCCAAAAGAGGACACAACTAGAAATCAGTGGTTAAGTTGTATTTACAACAACGTTCCAGAACAGTTCAACCCAAATATTCAGATGTGTGCAGCCCATTTTATGGAGGACTGTTTCCTGATCCTGGAAGAGTGGACTACAATGCCGGCTGTTCTGACTCACAGTCTGTAAGTAAGTTTTCATATTTAAAGAATTTGCCACTGACGATTCAAACGTGAGTTTTGAGGAGTGTAGAGTAGCGCTTGTTGTTTGTCGTTTCTCCGATCACAAATACAGACATGGTTATATGTTTACGCGGCACAATGCAATGTGTAAAAAGACAGTATAAGTCATTATAATCCATAATTATGTCCCCACTGGATGCAACAAATGCCTCGTTTATAATGGGTTTTAATGTTTTTGTCTCGTCGCTCTGGCTGGACAGGGCATCACAGTATGGTAAGGGGCATAACATTTCCGTCACACGCTTGAGGTATTCGGTCAATCACAACGCACTGGATAGCTGGCCAATCAGAGCACACCTCGCTTTTCAGACCGATGAGCTTTGTAAAAATCGACGCATTTCAGAACGACAATAATGTACAGTATGTGGAAAATAATGTGTTTTTTTAACCTTAAACCGCATAAACACATTTCATTACACCAAATACACAAAATAATATTCTTTTTAGCAAAAGCATATGACCCCTTTAAAAAAAATAACCCTAGTTACGTGTACTGTGCTAGACTAACTGAGATTTGTCATGGCACTTGTATACTGTTGTTGTTCTCTTGTTGGTCTGATTGCTTCTATTGTCCTCATTTGTAAGTTGCTTTGGATAAAAGCGTCTGCTAAATGATTAAATGTCAATATTTGATACATTTTCATTTGAATTTAGGCAAGATTGTCATGACAAAATGTGCCCTAAAGTGAAGTGTTCATTTTGTAAATTTTCATGCAGGATTGTGATGAAAAAATGGGCTTAATAGTGAATTGTTCATTTTATAAACTTCAGTTTAATTATTGTGTACATTTTGATTGTTACTTTTAAAATTATGCTGCTGTGTGTGTTTTACTGAAATGTTTTAGTTTTCATATAGAAAAATGTATGATGCACGTGTTCTTGACTTTGGAGTAAACATTTATTTTGAATCTTGTGATTAAAGTATATTTCATATAAAATGCCCTGAAGTTTCAAACATTATTTTTAATATCACAAACAGGAAATAACTCGCATAATACACTGAACAAAATTATAAATGCAACACTTTTGTTTTTGTCCCCATTTTTCATGAGCTGAACTCAAAGATCTAAGACTTTTTCTATGTACACAAAAGGCCTATTTCTCTCAAATATTGTTCACAGTCCATAACATACGCCTGCCCATAACATAACCCCACTGCCACCATGGGCCACTCGATCGACAACGTTGACATCAGCAAACCGCTCACCCACACATACACGCTGCCTGCCATCTGCCCTGTACAGTGAACACCGGGATTCATACGTGAAGAGAACACCTCTCCAAAGTGCCAGACGCCATCTAATGTGAGCATTTGCCCACTCAAGTCGGTTACGATGACGAACTCCAATCAGGTCTTAGATCTTTGAGTTCAGCTCATGAAAAATGGGGGCAAAAACAAAAGTGTTGCGTTTATAATTTTGTTCAGTGTACAATGAAACTGTATAGGCCTACAAATAAATTACACAAGATTAATGTTTATATAATGCTTAATATATCATTATAAAATGTATACATACATAAAAAATGACATATCGTGTGTGTAATAAAAACAAATTACCCCTTAAAAAGCGTAAGGTGGTGCTACTCTGTTAAGAACGTAAGCTCCGCCCCTCACTTCCGGTTCTGTGGCTGCGGTTCTGAAACTGCTGGTGCTGCAGGTCTGCAGCTGGATACTATAATGTTCTTATAATAAATCCAATCCAGATATGTCAGAACAACTCAACTTTTATTTCGTCTCTCCAACAAACCCCCCAATCTTACCAACTCCTCTTTGCTGTTATCCTTTTCTTTAGTTCCTCACCCCTGTCCTTGCCTGCCCCCTAGTGTTCTTTAAAGAGTTTTAAACATTACAATCCTCTTCACCTTCAGATATTTTCATATAAATCAACTACGCACATATTAACAGTGAACAGTAAACATTCCACTCTGTAACCAAAAAATTTGTCAAAGTTTATATACGTTGTATTTCATAATCTGCTAATCTCCTTGGAGGTCCTCTGTTCTCTCTCTCCGGATATCTTCTGATCTCTGAAGTAGGTGGCTGTGCACCAGCTGCTTGGGATGGTGGTGTTACCGTTTTGGTTTGACCTGGGGTGTTAAGTTCCCAACCATCATCCATTGTATTTCCGAATGCTTTTTTTTCTGTGTGACTTTTTGAGGAACACAGCACCTTGAAGTGTGATGAATTTCTTGTGACCTTATGAGTGCCAGACAATGCTGTGATCATTGGCGCTTTTATAGAGATCACCTTGTACGGTTGAGGCTCAAAAGCTGAACAGAGCTTTCCACTCTTCTGTTGTCGACACAGAACAATGTCATCCACCTTTAGGCTTGAAGATTTAGCACGATCTGAATGCCATTTCATTTTTGTTTTTGCTGCAGCATCTGCATGGCGAAGTGTGTCATCACAGCTTGGTTGTTTTGGATAAAACTCTGGAAGCTTGGTGCGTAAAGGCCTTCCAAATAAAACTTCAGCAGGTGACTTTTTTGATGAACAATGTGGGGTGGCACGATAATTGCGAAGGAAAGTATACAGAACTTGCTTCCATGGTAAATTATCCACATGGGCTGCTTGAATGGCTTTCTCCAACATCCTCATAAACCGTTCTGCTTCTGCATTTGCTTGTGGGGTGATTTTTCTGTGTTTGAAACCTAAATATGAGGAAAAATCAGCAAAATCATGTCCATTAAAGGGTGGGCCATTGTCTGTCTTGACCTCTGAAGGCACGCTAAAAGATGAGAAAATCGTATCTTACTTCGGAATGGTGCTTTGTGCTGATGTGGACTGAACAATCTCAACCTCGGGGTACCTGGAATATTCATCAGTCACAACAAGGAGGTAATCTCCTGCGGGAAATGGGCCACAAAAATCAACTCCAACTTTATCTCATGGTTTGAATGACAGCTCCGACATTTCCAATGGTTCTCTGTTATTAGTAGGCACAGTAGCTTGACATGGAATGCAGGTTTCTATCCTTCTCTCAACCACTCGATCAATACCAGGAAACCGCACTTTTTCGCGGATTAATTGTTTTGTTTTCACGATCCCTTGATGTCCTTCGTGTGCAAGGGAGACCGCTTTTTCCTGCAATGACAGTGGCACTATTATCTTAGTCCCTCTCAGCACCACATGTCCTGCTGTTGTAACAGATAACTCCTGTTGTATCTTGTACAACGAGATCAGTGTATGTCTGTCAATATTATCGTCCACTGACTTTTTTACAGCATCTTCCCACCCACCTTGTTTAATGAGATCCGCAACTTTTGACAGGGTTGCATCATTTTTCGTGGCAATATGTATGTCTTGCAGTGTCATGGCTTTAGGTACAGCGCTGGCAGTAAGGAAATTGTCATAATCCTCAGTACACTTTGCTGCATTTGACTGTGATGTAGAAGAATATAGTAGGGGGTGGCGAGACATGTAGTCTGCTGGATTGTCTTTTCCTGACTTGTACTGAACAGTGAAATTGTAGAACTGTAAGCGTAGACCCCACCGTTCTATTCTTGCGGGTGGCTTTGACTTTGGGTTGTTGAATATCCATTCAAGGGGTTTATGATCAGTTACCAGGGTAAACTGTGATCCATAGAGATACATATGAAAATGTTCAGATCCCCACACAATGGCCAATGCCTCACGTTCAGTTTGAGAATACTTTTGTTCTGTATCAGAAAGCGCCTGTATCATGTGCTTTCCTGTCAGTTCACGGAGTGGCTGTGTGATGGAAGCAAAGTCTTTGATGAAAAATCCAGCGATGTCTGCCTATACACACACTTTGCCTTGTTCAGCGTTAAGTTTTTTTTCCTTTAGTCTCTGGAATGTGTTTCTCAAAGCTTCATCATGCTCCTGCAATGTTTTGCCAAACACCAGGATGTCATCGCTCAAATTGATTACCTCTGGGATACCATCCTAGTCGCCAGTGTAATGTTCTTATAATAAATCCAATCCAGATATGTCAGAACAACTCAACTTTTATTTCGTCTCTACAACAAAACCCCCCAAATTTACTAACTCCTCTTTGCGGTTATTATGCTTTTCTTTAGTTCCTCACCCCCATCCTTGCCTGCCCCCTAGTGTTCATTAAACAGTATTAAACATTACAGATACTATTGTGAACAACTGAAATGCTTCTCTGCAAACTGTGCGTTCATCATTAGTTGCTGGACAGACACATTGAAAACTTTCTCATTCAGCCCTACATCTGGAGAGTCTTGTGTTCAAAGAGAAAATGTGAGCTCCTATGTTTTAAACCACACAGGTTTGTTTACCGTGCGCTGCGCTCGTGTGAAAGGGCTTTAACGGCGCATATTTATTCTGCATTAGCATGAAGCTGCAGTTTCACAATACTTCACAATCACAATCATTTTTTCTTACGCTTAAAACGCGTTTTATACTTTTACAAAGCTTCGCTTGCGCATGCCAATTTTATTTACGCTTACAGTCTTATGTACACTTCCACAACTCTTACCCTGCGTATGCAAATCTGTTAAATAATTAACATTAATTAAATTACCTTCATACAAATTCCTTTTAAGACAAGTAATGTCACTCGGCGGCCATCTTTGAAACGCCTCTCGTGCCTGCAAGTGCAGCTCCCTCTTTGAATGAGGAAACATCAAATTAAACTGTTCACTAAGCTTACAATTAAATTTCATATTTTAAATCACCAAAGAAATCTGACAACAACTGTGTCATAAATGTTGTTACTTTTGTTCAAATAGCATTATAAAAAGCTTATTTTTCAGGTTAGATCAGCCAGTTGCGCATGTCCTAAGAGCACGTCTCAGAACGCTGACTGTTTCTATAGCAACCAGGTCTTCTAAGGGCAGCTGCAGTGACACGCTGACTTTACCGATTAGCGATTGGCTCTTTCATTCAGAAGGCGGGGCTTCCTGCAATTGAGCGGCCATATTGAGCGTTGCATTTTTCCATATTCAAAACTATAGGAGTGACACGTCTTAGGTATTCTATAGTCTTTGCTAATACTTCTTATGAAATTGATTTCATTATAATTGCTATTAGTATTATAAACAGTGCAAAATACTTATTTGTATATTCAAATATGTGTTGGCCTTTGTAAAATACGGGACAAATCGCGTCCAGTATTGATTTGATATGGGACACATCATTTTACCTTTAAATACGGGACGATTCTGTATTTTAAGGGACGGGTGGCAACCCTAAATTCACCACTCACCTCCACACCAAAACAAACAGTGGAAAGGGAGCGCGGGCTTCACTTCTGTGGCTCTAGGGGCTACATTTACATGCAACCAAATAAACCATTTGTAATCGGATTGACGGCTCAATCGGACTGAAAAACCTTCATGTAAACACCTTAATCGATCCGATTGAGCTCGATCGGAATGAAATTTCGATTGGCTTGAAGGGGGTGGTTTATTCCTTTTCTAATATGATTGAGAGTGCATGTAAACACTCGATCGGATTGAACCCCGAAACTAAAAGAACTGCGCAATGTGCAATGACGCAGGAATGGCGTAATGACGTGCAGAACCAGCGGTTCTTCTTTTTGAATAAAGTGTTGTATAAATGCGTGTCCTGTCATTATAAAACTCTCATTTCACTCGGCAACTGTGAAGTGGAGCAGGACAACCTCCCACCAGTCCTTGTTTTGTTTTCTCATCCACAGACAACCCTTTTTGGGCCCGGGGAGGGGCATTTTTACTGTGTGATAAATATGAGCAGCACGGCACAGCGGTTTATATGTATAGCTTATTTATCCATAAATTAATAAATATTAATTCTGCTGTTAAAAAACAAACACATTTTTGTAGGAGAGTGGTTATGTGCAAACAGTGAGAAACTCTATATTTGTGCAGTGTGCGCATGTAAAAAAAAAAATCAATTCCGATTTGAAGCTTGTGACATATAAACACGCACATCAACCCTATCACTTTCTTTAGCGTTCATATAAACACTACATTCAGATTCATAAATCGGAATGAATCCAGTCTGATTGAACCAAAAATTGTGCATGTAAACGTAGCTGATGTGCATGTGCCGATCATGTGTGCTACACACTGTTGTACTGCGTGGAGGTGAGAAAGTCTCAACATTTCCCGACCCGACCTAATATTTAGATTTTTTTATTTGTTTGACAGGGAAAGCTGTGCACAAACAGAAACACACACACACACACACACACACGCGCGCGCGCGCACGCATATATACATACTGTATATTCAGTTATTAAAAAAAAAAAAAAAACTCCCCAGAAAAAAGAGCACTTTTCCTACCCCCTTAGCCTGACCACACACACACACACACACACACAAACACACACACAGCATTCCTACGAATCTGAATTATCCTTAAATTGAAAGATGTCTTGGCCTTGAGTTCCTTTGACTCTTCACTCACCAAAGAAAGAAAAGCATAAAACCACTTAGTTTTTTCTATCAGAGTACATGTACATATCTGCTTGGTCCACTCAAAGGGGAACGCTGAAAATATGACTGGAAGTTGGTGAAACTGGGTGCCCATACAACCTCTTTAATTTGCTATCTGGATTATATTTACCTGATGGATGACTTTGGGTTCTGCAGCAGATGGACTACAAAAGAAAAGAAAAGAAAAGAAAAGAAAAGAAAAACATTTCCATGAGAGAATCAGATACTAATCTGTCTTATCAAATGAAATGCAGAAATCAAGATGCGTGCTGCTCTCTCAATGCAAACACTGAGATTTACAGAAATTTTACACAGTTAGGTAAACATGCCTGGTAAAAGTCTGTGGCACGGATGTTTGTTCATGCTGGTTTCCTGTATAAGACAATATTTCATATTTATAAATAAGGAGCAATGTACTATAAATGAACTTCAACAAAGCATATTTGTTAGAGAGTGTAAGGTGTGTGTGCCTTCTATCTTGGTGAAGCAATCCCCTAATTACAGAGCTTAGTAATAAAAAAGGACATGTAATTTATAACCACTGGTATGTATGTGATATATTTAAACATGACCATGCTTCTTTAAAAACTGGGAAACAGTCCATGCCAACACCTTTGAAACTGAGGAAGACTGTGGTGGAAACACTTTTGTCATGGCTGTTTGGATGTTGTGCTCTGCACTAAAGATGATTTTGACAATTTTGCCAGTGATCTCTCCATGGGAGAGTGGGGTACTCCTGTAAACTTCCAATATCTTCCGATCATCACGCTCTAAAGCAATAAGATAAAATAGACATTTGAAGAAATAAGATTAATGAACTGTGAGATTTAAAAGCAATTCCAAATCACATTTAATCTACTTCAGGTTTGTACTTAGTTTTAATACTAATAAGGAAAGCCATGATAAACATTTTATGAACTAAAGAAATGCTAGTGGTCATTGCCATTTGTGATTAATCCCACCTTGAAGATCATACATGTTGACAACATCTTTAGGCAGGAGAAACAACTCCCACAGTGTGTTCTACCACAAATGGAAGCTAAGTTTAGTTACACTACTGATTGAAAAAAAAGTACATTTTTGTACATTAAAACATATTTTGGGCACACCTTTGGGTTATTTACAAAGAAACTAATGGTTGATGTTCCAATGTTGAATCCACTCATTTAGAAACTCATCTTCAGGCTTGAACAGCTAAAAAGAATCAAACACTGGTTGGTGGGAGAAATCGCAGTGTACAAGTAGCTTATTGGGGGGGAAAAACACCTTGTAGAAAAATGTTTCATGCTTATCTCAGCTGAATCAAGAAATGCCTGAATATAAGGGAAATAGAAGACTCTAGGACAGAGGGACAAGATCATGCAAACATGTCAAAACTTTACGGACAACGCTGACAGGATAAAGCCTGCTTGTAAAAAAAATAAACAAAACTCAAATATACCCTCTTGAGTTGCCAACATAACAGTTGAGTTCATTCAGAAATGTCCTACAGTCCTTTAAAAAAAATAACAATAGAAGAACTCCAATACCTGAAAAATATGGTTTAAAACCAAAACATGCTTGGCGATTCTAGTACTTTGAACAGTGAAAAATAAATGCCTAAACATAGTTTAAAAATCTTTGTCATGAATTGAAGTAAAAGCTGAAGCAAAGCTTCTGAAATGGAACCAGCAAAGTCTTCTCTTGGTTTCCTTGGTGTCATCCTACAGAGTGCTTCAGAAATGGCCACCTGCATTTCATAATCTGGTGACAGCATCAAATATTACAAAATGAACATTGTATCAAACACAAAGTCCCTATTATTCTTTACAAATAGACTGTCTGTCAGCGCTTTTGCAAAGTCCACTCTGTAAGAAATGACAACGCAAAAGTGTTTGCCACGAAATTCTCCCTTTTCCTAATGTGAACTCGGTCTGCTTGTGTTGTACAGAAATCTGTTGTCCACTAGAGCGCAGCCTTGCTTGCAATGGGATGGGAGCGTCGCTCATTTGAAGTGTAGTGTAACCACCGTACTCTGTAATGGCAATTAATGTATGCTTACAAGAGCCCGACATGGTCATCTTACTGGGAGAGTTTCTTCCTTATATCTTTGGGACTGCTGTCTAACATAGAATTTATGGTTCTGATGGCCTGTGTACAAATAATGTCAAATTATTTCAAAGGGTAAAGGTTTTAGGCATATATATATATATATATATATATATATATATATATATATATATATATATATATATATATATATATGGCTTTATTTATTTTTTATTTTTTTGCATTTTTAACAGCTTCATGGCAATTACCTCTTGACGCAGACAGAAAGGCACTTCATAATCCAAAACAACAGCCCCAAACCGCAGCAAAAAAATTGATCAAAAGTTCTCTGTTGCGAAAATGTAGGCTATTACAGAAAAATGTATTACCATGGCAACCTCGTAGAAAACTTCAGTGAGATTCATGGCGTCCTTGGGTGGTTTGTGCTGTTCTTTGAGATGCTCTGACGAAATCTCAAACCAATTCAGCATTTAAAAAGCGAGCAGATTATAAATTGTCATACTGACCATCAATTTAGAGGTTTAGCCTATATCAGAATTATATCAGAATTAGAAGGCCTACGTAAATTCACGTCATTTGCGCTGTGCATGGACTTGCCTAAAACGCCGACTTGGCATCGAGTTAAAATACCAGTGGAAAATACTATTTCTCTACATATAAAACACATATAAATGTGTATGTGTGTGTGTGTGTGTGTGTGTATGTATGCATGTATGCATTTATCTATTCATTTATACATGCATGCAACATTTGCTTTCATGGTTACAGGCGTCTGTGCCCGGTAATTGACTAATATGATGTGCTATGAAATTACAGTCTATTCCTGAAATGCTTCAGGCGATTCTATGAAGGTACATTTTAGGTAGATGTATACACTTTCATTGTTGCGTTTATTGAAAATACAGGAACATTGCGCACCACAATTTCAGACACTTTCATGAAATCAGACGTTAATGGTGGTAAAGTAAAAAGTAAAAATAAAATCAAGTGAGACTAAAATAATCCTTTCTGAATTTGTGTGTACGCGTGCGCAAATTACATCTACAACGTTTTACATTTGCCAACTGTACTACTTTGTAATATATATATATATATATATATATATATATATATATATATATATATATATATATATATATATATATATATCGGTGACGACAAAAAGTAATTTAGTGATCAAAACAGCAATGATAAGTGATCAGTGCACTGTTGCTCTGTTCTTCTTAGAATGACAAAATAGTAATGCAAATCCAAAGGAACGGCAATAATACAAAGAAAAGAATGAACAAACGATAGGCTGCAATAGCTTTATAAAATGAAATAATAGGCCTAATAATAATAATAATGACGATAATAATAATGACGACGACAACAACAATAATAATAATAATTGCAACCACGAATGCGTAACCGGTACTCGTACTTGAGTGATAAGTGTCTCGTTAATATTACGGCAAATTTATAAAATAAAACAGCTTGCCTTCATATGTATGTATGAATGAGTATCATTATCGTCTTAAGAAAAACGCATTATTGTTTGTGAAAAATTAGGACATTTTCTGCAAAAAGAAGATTCCAACTAAAAAAAATACGTATGCATTTATACTTGCACTGTAAATATATTTTTAGACTGAACAACCACAATGGATAAAAAAAAACACACGATTAGCTTACATTTGCACCGTGCAGCCCAAAAGGTACATTTAACTAAATTAAAAACACATTAATGTAGCTTACAGTACGCCTATCATTTAGTATATGGTATCTTGAATTCTTGTATAGATAGACTGTCATTTTTCAGACGTCAGACACTGTATGTATTTTAGCAGGAGACTCGCTTGCTTTTCAAGATACCAGTTACATTTGTTTAATGATGAATTTTGGAATATTTGAAATGAGATTACTTTGAGACTCTAGATGACAGATAATAGATTACCTAATTACAAGGGTATTGCAGTCTGTTATTATTATTATTATTATTATTATTATTATTTGAATCCTTATGTTACAAACGAAAAAAAAACAAAAAAAACAACGCCATTCATTTAAACTTCGTGTCCAGGGTGGATGCATCACCTGAAAATCACTTGCATTTGTAATTTTCAATCAATGATCATCGGTGATCGCAAAGATACATAAAAGGTGCGTATTTATGAGCTGCGTTGTGTTTGTTGTGTTAACGACCGGTCCGTGTTGTGTCAGCAGTGCGGCTTTTCGTTTACACACAACAACTAATGACCTGCAGTAGATCGCATTACCTTACCAATTGGACCAGTCCTGTTGTGTGACCATCAGCCTCGGCTCAGTCCCAGTGAAAGTCGCTCGCATAAATTTCGCTGACTACTCATGAAATACCACACCGTCGGGTTCACTTTTAAAAGAGGCTGTACTTTTCACCTTAAAACTGTTAACGCAAAGATAAAATCTGGAATGTGTAAGGAAAATGTATTTAACACAAACTGTGCCACTTCCACCCTGTAGTCAAATATCGAGCTTTCGTTATTGAGAAGCGCAAGGATCATTTAAAGTGAAGGAACTCAGTGTTTGAGGTACTGCGTGCGTGTGTGTGTGTGTGTGTGTGTGTGTGTGTAAGTCCAGCCTTCTTCTTTACATATATACAGCAGCATTTACCTGAGACCATTACCTGTGTGAAGCGCACCTGGACGGACTGGATTTTTACAAGAGAAAATAAAGACGCTTTCTGGAAGTAAAAAACTAAAAGACGTGACTTAGAGATGTACGATATATATTTTTTAATTATCTAAACTCCGAGCAGAATTTTGTCTTCAAGCTGATTTTTAATTCTTATGGTTGCTATGATCCGGAGTTGACTCGCATCATGTCCAAATCCTCAGATCAGTTTGACAGCTCAGATTGCGTTTGTTCATTCGGGATGAAGCTGACTTGGGATATAAACGACCCCAAGCTTCCACAGGTAAATATTTAATATTTTTCCGCATTTGTAGGCAAAGCGGAACAGAATATTTCCTTTTATTTTGGTATAGCTACTATTCATTCTTGTTTCAGTGTTTAATTTGTACAAAGTATGCTACACAAAAATAATTTTATAGTTTCTATATGTCTGTCCAAATTTTTTAATTGCATAATGATTAGATGTCCTCTCGCAAAATAAACATCTGAATATGGTAATAATAATGAAAACATTATTTTTCCAGGACACGAAGCAGTATGATACGTTCCAGGAGTGGACGGATGGATATGTACGTTATATCTACAGCAGTGAAGATAAGAACGCACAAAGACACCTGAGCGGATGGGCCATGAGAAACACCAACAACCATAACTGTCAGATCCTGAAGAAGTCCTGTCTTGGTGTGGTGGTGTGTTCACGAAACTGCTCTCTCCCAGACGGGTTTAAACTTCAGCTGAGACCGGCCATCTGTGACAAAGCACGACAGAAACAACAAAGTACGCTCAGGAAATTTTTCTCCTAACAACCAGCATCTACCAAACGAGTTGGTCGTGTTAGAAACGAATCTGATAAGAACGAACAAACATATTTTACACTACAGGCTTGTTGTAGCGCGTAGTGTGAAGAAACTAGAACGAAAGAAAAAAAAAGATTATTTTGCAGCATTAAGCTGTGAATTATTTTAGGAACATTTATTTCTAAGAGTGTAGGCTTTGCAGTGACTCATGTTAATCAGTCTTAATAGATTTTCCAGTGAGAATGCTCAATAGACTGACAGACCCTGGCAGACACTATTATGTCAGTATAGCCTGACCCTCTCACTCATGACCTTGACTGTTTGGCTCAGTCAAAACACTTGTTGTACACTTGTCAAAACACTGAGTCAAAACCTCTTGTGTTCAGTTGATAAAGCTACACATGAGCATTCCATTAAAATATAAAAATAAAATCGGTAATTGTTTGCATATCTGTAAAATGCACAGTAAGAAATATTTATTCATACAAAATAGTTTTAGTAATACTGTTTATTCATACATTTGCAGAAAAGCTATGTCCAAACTGTAACTCAGCTCTCGAGTTGATTCCGTGCCGAGGTCACAGTGGCTATCCAGTAACCAATTTTTGGAGAGTAGATGGGAAGGCAATTTTTTTCCAGGTGAGTTTAATTGATTTTATTTTTTTGGCAAACGTCATTTTAGAAATGTTTTGTCAAATAACCAAAAAATGACATATTTTTTTACTTATTCAAGACCTTGGGGGGCTGGAGCCTAAAGTCAAAAATATAATTTAATATTACTGAATAAACTTTTATACTTGGAGTACACCAAGTCATTTTTGATGAATCAGAGAAGGTAGAAATAAACATCAAGTAGACATAGGTAAACAACTAATTTGACAGTTTACTAAGTATTAAATACTTTAGAAAAACCATAAGCTTTAAATGCACATATTGATCTCACTGTAAATAGTTATGATTTATGAATATAAATGTGAGAT
Organism: Sinocyclocheilus grahami; assembly: GCF_001515645.1. Classification (NCBI taxonomy): domain Eukaryota; kingdom Metazoa; phylum Chordata; class Actinopteri; order Cypriniformes; family Cyprinidae; genus Sinocyclocheilus; species Sinocyclocheilus grahami. The sequence goes on from NW_015505634.1 coordinate 447,582, forward strand.
TTTCCCCTATTCCCAATTCACTCCACGCTGTTTGTTTTAAGGCTAAAGGAGCACATGACCACCCCAGACCAGAGAGTAAGTCTGAAACAGAGGCAAGAAGGAGTGCAGTGAAGAGAAGGATGTCTTCACCTCACTTTTCACAGAAAAGAAGACTGGTGGAGCCAGAGGTAACACACACATATTCAAGTTTTTTTTTAAATCATATAATAAATAAAAAGAAAACAGACAGAATAGAAAAAGAATAGAGCAAGCTAGTGTTAGACGCCTTTTTTGCTTTTGTTAATTGTATAATAAATAAAAAGAAAACAAATAGATATAATACAAAAAGATTAGAGAAGCAAGTCTTAGTTTTTTTTAAGAAAACAGGCAGTTAGTAAATAAATAGAATGCAAGTCTAAAAGGTGCAATTTTTTGTTGTAAAGAATAGAATTAGAATAGAGAGTGCTAGAGTTAGAGGGTCAAATAAAGATGGAGCATTTCATTATTATGTAGCAATTAGAAAACATTTTTCAGACACACAACTATACCTTCTTTGTAGCCATTTTATTATGCATTAGAAGGGCATTCTTAAGACATTATAACATATTAACCTACTCACCTTGTGGTTACAACTTTAAGAGTATGATGATTTCTAACACACAACGAACACAATATATCCTGTTAAGGGATTTGTATAATGCTTCTATAGTGTTTTATATGTTGCATATATTGACATTGTTTAAGATCTGCACAGTATCTTTCTATATCTTATGAGTGGCTTTTTACTGTAACATTACAAAAATATTCTTGTAAACATCAAAAAGGCTTTATAATGTGGCCATAATATTTATAAGTGTTCTTTGTCTGCTTCAGGTAAAGAAACATAAATTAAGTTTTCTTTAAACAACCATAAGATATCATGAATGAGTAACAAAACCATATCGCATTGTTCCAGCTGTAAAAGGGTTACCACTGAAATTATAGGAAACACTCAGTATGAAAAACTTCCCCTAACACTTATAAGATGTAGCAAGAGACTGTGCAGATCTTAAATAATGTCAATATTTGAGACTTATATATGACCAATATCACTCCTTTAGCAGTGTGATATGGCTGTATATCAGCACAACTGTGATTTGGCCGTAGACAAGCCATATACAACCATATCACACTGTTACGAGTGAGATATTGCATTTATACAACAGTTCGATGGCAAGGGTGTGTAAACACTTAAGAAACAACAATGGTTAAGTTGTTGTTTTAAAAACCCTCTTTTGTGCAGAACTACTTCCTTCCGCCACTGATTCAAATCTCAAGTTGACCGTTTAATAGCTGAGCCCAAGCCTCGGTTACTCATTAGAAAACGTCACTTTAGAACTAGTAATGAAGGAATGTTGTGTTGCTTCATTGAACACTTATTGTATTACTGTATTAAAAGCTCACTGTATTTTGTAGAGTATTATGAGAGAGAGCGAGGGACTGAGGGAGTGTGATTACCTGCATCTGATTTATTCTTCAGCTCAATCTCATATTCACAATAAAACATTAGTTTGAATGTCCTCTGAGGAAAGCGATATCTTTCATCTGTTAAGGGTGATTTCCGATGACAGCGCTGCTCAGTGCATTTGTTGGCTTCGTCTTACAAGCTGTTGTTGAAAAGTAAAAATAACTTATTTGTTTAAAACCCTGTTTCAGTCTCTTTCAATATAAAAGTCTTTGCTTATAAAATTCAGCACTCACTCATAAAACAGTCTCTTGTCGCCATCTAATGGTGGAATACTGTAACTAAAATCACCATCACGAACACATACAACATTTCTCAATAGTAAATACTATTTTTAAATACTACTTTTATTTATATAAATAATATTTATTGAACAATAATATTTAATATTCAACAAAAACAGTCATTATAAAAGTTTCTAGGCAATTCAGTCAAAAGTGCGCTCTGATATACAGCATTAATGTTATATAAAATATAACGTGATGAGATTTTGCCTAAAGCCAAAACTATTTGCTCTGGAACAAATAATAGATTAATGAGACTAAAGACTCCCTGTTATATTTACCCAATGCAAATTATATCTCATGTTTTGCCACTATAGAAATATCAGAGCCAGCGGCTCCAGAAGAGGTGAGGCTGCTCTCTGTGGGTTCATGAGCGTTGAACGCCCGCAGACGCCCTGGAGCTTACATCTCCGAAACCGTTTAAGCAAATTTTCAAATAGACGTTATCTTTATTAACAAACTGTATATTTGAAGTCTAAATGAATACATTTTCACCTACATTTTTTTAAAACTACATTCCGGGACACAAAAACAGTATCATTTTTTAAATTATAGTGGATTAGGGCTTCCGCCATTACACTCGCTGTGAGAAACACAGCAAGTGGAGTGATAGAAATGGTGAAACGGTTGGAGTTCACTAGAATATCACACTCTTATCAGCCAATCAGATTCGAGGACCAGAAAGAACTGTTGTACCATGATCTGTCTGAACACTTGATTCTGACTGGCTGGCAGGTATGCATTGTTTAATGCACAGGTATTTCGAAGTCAGTTTAATCACTGTTCTATATTAATGTGCTGCTTTAAAGTGCCCCTATTATGGGAGTAATGAAAGGTTCATATTTTGGTTTTGGGAGTCCCCAACAACAAGTTGACATGCATGCAAGGTCAAAAAACACTTTCATTGTCTTATAATATGCATTTATTTTTACCTTACTTGCTCAACAACTCCCAAACGATTCGCTCAATGATTCATTTTTCCAAACCCCTCCTTTGCGTGATGCTAATCTGCTCTGATTGGTCCAATTGGTCTCATTTTCATTTCATCATGCCTGTAATGCCTGATAAAGCAGCTTTTGTGAGCACAGTGCTGCTTTGTGTACAGCGTTACCGGGGAAACGCTATTTTTACAGCTCCAAAAGCCACACCTAGTGGCAAAGAATGAATTTGCATTTTCATTCAGTTCAACCTGAAAAGACCAACAAGTGGGCGGGCAGTATGCTAATGTTTCATGTTGACGTCAACATGAAACAGCTTGTGATTCGTTTTAAAAACTATTTGTTTCAATGATTCAGAGTCAACTCTTTCTTTTGAGAGACAATAACTTTATACACGGTGCACTTTCAGATTTAAAACTTTGCAGGATGTTTTCATTCACTTAGAGCTGTGTTACACACTGCATGAAAGGTAATTTTCAAGAATCCATAATAAGGGCACTTTAAGTGATGCACACAAATCCACATACATCACTCGCACACAAACACACATGTTGGTATTGGTGGTTTACAGGGACTCTTCAAAGACATGTAACCGGAATGAGCTTGCTATGCCTTTAAGGGGTAGGTGACGCGATAGGACAGGTGACGTTTAAAGTCTCTCGGGCTTCAATGAAATGGCGTTTGTTCTCGTTCTCCGCTCGATGAACGAGTGTGGGTGTGGTTTGCTCTCCTGTATTGACGCGTTGGAAGAACTGCTCGTGCGTGTGATTGCTGTTCTCGACAATTTAGCGATTATTTTCGTGCTGGTGACCTGTTGATCCGAGAACGCGGTGTGCGTGCAACTCCGCGGGGTTTCAGCTACCTAATGTGAGTGCATGGCCAAGTTCATTGACAAGTGAAAATGATATGAAATGCGGTGCCATAAATTTAGGATGTGTTATTTTAGGTTCGCTCTTGTGTTCATACTCGGCTGAGCTGCGAGTGTCCATTTGTACAGAATATACTGCATTGCAACCCACTTCTGCCTTTAGTGAGACCGTTATGTCCAGTCATCAAAGTGAGTCATAGCGCAATGTTGGAAGGTACGTGAGTATTTTGTTTGTTTTAAGGTCCGTTTAAAGCGGGGTTTCAGCTACTAATGTTCGCTCTTGTGTTCATACTCGGCTGCGAGTGTCCATTTGTACAGAATATACTGCATTGCAACCCACTTCTGCCTTTAGTGAGACCGTTATGTCCAGTCATCAAAGTGAGTCATAGCGCAATGTTGGAAGGTACGTGAGTATTTTGTTTGTTTTAAGGTGAAATATGGGGGTTTTATGTCTAATAAAAATGTCAATTGGTTTTAATTGCAGGGTTTAAATCCTCTCTCGGATTTAGCGGCCACCGTTTCTTTCCCACTAAAATTTTAGATTTGTTTATTAGTTGTGGTGTTTGCTTTATATTTAGTTTATTGGGTTTTCATGGTATTATAACTTTTGTGATTTTATGATATTCATTTTGTTGTAAATTGTGTTTTATTGATTGGTGTACCACGGTATGGGAGGTCTTGTTTTTGGTTTGTGATTTTGTTTGTTTCAGGTATGGTTTGAGTGGTTTTTAATAATTTTGGGTTTCTGTTTCCTCCCATGTGTTGTGTTATCCAGTTTATGATTCAGGGTTGATTCGCCTTATCTTGGGTATCATATATATAATTGGTTTTATACAATGCAATTTAATAGTTTAATTTAAGTTGGTTTACTTTATTTCAGTTTTGTATTTGCATCCTTTTTGGAACATTTGTCAACCCGGTTATTTTAATAATATTATCCATGGAAAAGGATTATATCGGTTATTCTAATAAAGTATTAACCTTTTGTACTCTGGCTTCTAGTTCATTTATTTGAACTACCTGTGTTAAAGATATCATTGTTAGGGTCCCTCACCCTAGAAAGTAGGGGTGGCGTAGTAAATTTGGCCGACATTCCTAACAGCCATATATTTGAGGTCACAGACATAATGGTTTTTATACTGTACAAACTGTATTTTCTATCACCCTACACCAACTCTACACCTAAACCTACCCCTTATAGAAAACTTTGTGCATTTTTATATTTTCAGAAAAAAGCCTTTTGAATTATGGGGATATAGGCAGTGTCCTCATAAACCACCTTTACATTGTAATACCTCTGTCATACCCATGTCATTATACCAATTTTTGTCCCCATAAACCACCCAAACCAGTGCGCACGCACGCACGCACGCACACACACACACACAGAGAGCGAGAGATCAGGAGGTTGCAGATTGCACTGCTCATACACTGAAACTTGTCAACGCTGTCCCATGACTTTTATTAATAAAATAGTCTAGAATGGATACTAGATCGCTACATATTCCTCAGCAATGAGGTGGTAAAATAGCTGTTTTTGAAGTAAGAGTAAGTAAGTAGGGAATCAAAAACCTATACATTTTTGTATACAGAACTAAAAATTTGCTGTTTACAATGATATGATGATTTTTGAGTGGATTAGGTATTTAGCATTTTTGGCAGTTCTCCATATGAGGCGCCATTTGCAGAAAACTTATCTTCGATTTTCTGTTTTCACTAGCCTGGACGTTACAATGACATGGCCTTTCCAAATATCCACCAGCTCACCATGGAGGGCCCAGAGCGCTTCAGCATCATTGCAGAGTCCAACTTCCCAATACAGACCCAACACTATCCTCCTTTCCAGAACACAGAGCCCTACAAGTTCCCTTATGACACACACACAGCAGCGGCCATGGCGGATGCTCCGAGCTCACTGCAGAAGCCTGCCAACCACCGTTTGTATATGACCCGCCCTCCTTGTGGGTATGACTTTGCAGTCCCAGGGTACCTTGGCTCAGGGCCTTATCCACCAGCACTGTATAAGGATCCTTCTAGCCCACAAGCTGAGACAGAACCCTGTAAGTCGGGGAGCAGTCTGAGTGGCATGCCTCATGGCACGAGTCCATTAGGCAGCCATGAGCGGAGCTATGCAGAAACTACAGGAAAGCATCATGGTTGGAAGCAAATTCTTAGTAAAGGTGCCTATGGGGATAGAGGAGACTACTCTCAACTGGCAACCAACACCAACCACCACTACTACAACAGTGACTACCCATGTAGGTACACAGGATCTGCCCCTGCCACCCCAGCAGCATTGCAGACTATAATAACCACAACCACAAAAGTGTCCTACCAGCCATGCCCCAAGCCATCTGTTGTCAAATATGGAGAGAATATCTATGATGTGAAAGGCCTGTCTAACTGTAACTCAATCTTGGAAGAAGCCTCTTCCAACTCCTACTCGGACCTGAAGATTCCAGAGGATTCGGGGGTGATCAAATCTGCCCTCTCGTACCAGGACACGCTCCCAGCTAAAATCGAGAGGTCTGAAAACTTTGAGGGCTATCGCTACAGCAGTTACAGCTCAAACAGTTACCCTGAACGAATGTCACATCCTTTTAGGTACGATAGCGGAGAATACTGAGGGACTGCAGAAAAACCAAACGGCATAAAAAACAAACATTAAAAAACAAAGTACAAAGAAACGTGTTATTTATATTCAGTATTTGAGCTGTTTTAATGTCTTTAGTTTTAAAGTGATTGTAGATAACTGGTGGATTTTTATGTAAACTTTTGATTCATATTGATCAAGACAGACTGACATCAGTGTTGAGTACATTTCCATATATTCAAATAATGTGATTAAAGCCATGATTGCTAATTAGCTGTTGTATTTGAAATAAAGTAATAAAAAAGTGTCAAGGAAGGCAGGAAGGTTTTTTATTTATTTTTATATTTGATGTTCATTAAAATGGTCTCTAACAAAACTGAGGGCATGTACAGCGTGATACTTTTTAGAATAAACATATGTTCATCTACAACAAAAAAAGACACTAATTATATTAGTCAAATGTATCTCGTTAAGAGGAAACTCAAAGAATCATAGAAAAAAAATCAATACATGTCATCACATTTGGGATTGTAAAACAGGAAAAGCCTAATACCTTTTTAGCTTTCACTCACAGGATAATTTCTTAAAAATACCAATGTTTGTTCAGCATGTCCATATAGGAAGTCTAAAACATGACGTAATAACATATAATCATGGGCTTTGTGACTGAAAGCTTTTAAGGCATCTGAGAGAAAGCGAACACACTCTTCATAAGCCATCTGAATCCAGCGAAGAATATTCCACTGTCAGAAAGGGATCAAGGATAATCACAAACAATTAATCGGCTGCTTTGAAATGAGAGAGGTGCCCAGACAGGCTACATACCTCCAACCATTCCACTTGACATAGAAAAAGAGATACAATTAAACAGACAGATAAAATATCTGACAGTCCAGCAAAAAGAGAACACAGAAATATAAAGGCAAGGAGACTGTTAACAGGCAATAAGTGCAAGCCAAAGAAGCTGTAATACCCGCTGCTGACAGCATCTCTCCTCACAGCCACTTTGTAACAGACAAACATGCAGGAATGAACTAACACACACTTAAGCTATGTTTTCAGATGTTCTATTTAGCCTACACAAATGCTGTATTTATTAGTGTAATGTCAGTCACCAGTCATGATTTTGTTTGTGAATAATTGTGTGATTGATTGGCATTAGCCAGACGTTGTGATTGTTCTTGACCTGCAGCTAGTTGAAAAATACAAACTTTCATTTCTCATCACCACATTTCTCATCTTGATGATACTTTTGCAATTCAGGTCAAAGACATGCAAACTGTCAACAAGGGTCATTCCTGTTATGCTGTAACCTTTGAACTGTGTAACTTTTTACATCAGTATTTTTGCAGTATAAAGTAAGGAGTATTTCATTACAAAGATAGGTCAATCAGACTTAATTATGTAAATGTCTCAGATTGTAAATGTCTCAGATTTGTTACACAATTTAAGAAAATTAAACTTGAAATTTAAGAAACCAATTTAATTATTTGTAATTGTATTAACATGAATTTTATTAACATTTCTAATATATATAATATTCTAATAGGTAAATCTTATTATGAAACTCCTGGAATATTTTTAGTAAACAGATTTTGTTTTAATAGTAGAAGTTAGTTTACATAACCTGGGGACATGGCAAAAATGGCAACATTTACCCAAACCAAAGTAGTGCGATGACATTCAGCCATATTTAATGTCATAAGTATGTTTAGGAAACCAAAAGTTTTTATTCTCCATAGCCCCATCAAATGGAATTGAATAAATGTCTGCTTTCAGATAGGTTTCTACCTAAACCGTTCCATAGGTATCAACCTGTAAATATAGTTAATGTATCATCCTGATTAATTATATTATCCTGTCAATGTAGTAGGTGATGGAGTCTTCACTGTCATCAACCCAGTGTGAATAGGGTTGACCATTTTGTCCTCCCACACAACTGTAATATCACATGTAAACAATATTTTAATTTCAGAGCGTTTCCTGGTGGTGCAGCACCACCTAAAAGAAAAATCACCCTTTAAAGCCAAATTAAATATTGTACTTTTTACGTGTACTGATCAATTTGAAGATTTTTGGTTATTTGATCTCCATTACATGACTAGTGGAAAGAAAAGTAACAATTACAATATGTTTCTATAAAGGCTTTTTCAAAAAAAAAATTCTCAAGCTCTGAGCCAATCATTCCCACTTCAGTAGCACTTACATACACCAGAATTTCCATTTGTTTTACAGAGAGGTTTGTTCATACGTCAATCCCATTTATTTATATTTCATTTTGTTCCTAATAATTTTTTATGGCTGTTACAGCATTTTCTGATTTATGATAAAAAAGTGAAAGGAGGTGTCCAAAACCTCCTCTGTGAAAGCTTCAACACTAATGTTTCTTCTGTTGTCATCATTTGTAAGTTGCTTTGGATAAAAGTGTATGCTAAATGACTACATGTAAATGTAATGACTTATACAGCTATTTCTGCATATTAGGTTAAAAGAATGGAGAGGAGTATTTTTATCATTAAACAGTAGTCTCTGTGTTTTTGTAACACAAGCAGTTTCACTGGAGATTGGCTCATGTCATACATTATCCTGTAATCAACAAAACAACAGGCAAGCCATTTTTAAAGGACACATTTTTAAATGAAAATATGACTGATGTTACTCTATATCTCTTTAACCCATATTTCACGAGTTCACACTAACATAATTGAATTGAGCAATTGGTAAGCATATTTGGCGTGCTGTCCAGAAGGAGGGCTCCGAGCTCAGGAGAGAGCCTGAACCCAGAGAACTCCCCCATCCCTAAATTGGGATGAGAAATAGAATAAGAGTGAGGAGTTGGGGTGGAGGAGGGATGCTGGAAAACTGTCGTGGGACAGAGGTAAGTTGGCTGTATATATATGCGTATTGCTAGTTAAGGTGTTTAACAAACAAGCTCCACCTGTGCCGAACTGATTGATTATCTGATCGTGCTCCTCCCGAACCTTGTTAATGAAACATCATATTTCTGCTGTAGGCTGGTAGCCATAATAATCTGCTGCTAACTTGAAGCGGTGATGTTTACAAACAGTGAACAGGAGATAGGCCAGACTCAAAGACTGCATGATATTCTCTGGAACCACAGAGCCCTTCAAAGACACATTCACGAGTGGCACCACATCCCTGTGATCAAAGACACACTGAGCTTTGGACTTCACTGCATATGACCCCATATCATCTTCGGTATTTTTGAGATACACAAGCCATTAGTAAATGTTTAAAACTTAAGACTGGAGTTGGACTTCTAGAGAACTGACTCTAAAAGAGATATTTCCCATCTTGTGTTAAATGCAGCTAAACTGCAAGAGTGTCATGCTGGCAATGTTGAAGGCATGGGGTTGTTTATCAGAAAACACACATATTGATTAAATGTTTACCTAAATACTGCTTTAGAAAAAAAATACTGGTAAGCTACAGCTCCATCAATAATATGATTATCCTGTGAATGCAATCACATTTATTGTTAGATGCAGGCAAATACCACTCTCATTCCATGGTCAGATTTGACCTTTTAACCATCATTATTATTTTTCTAAGAAACAATAAAAATAAAAAAACACTTCAATGTAATAACTTTGTAAAGTAATAATACCACTTATTACTTGTGCTTTTCTTTATTACACCATTTATTAAAAAAAACACACATTTTATATTACTTTCACATCAATTGAATCAATATCCTATTAATTTACCATGAAGTCTGACAGTCACAGTAGTCTCTCTCTGTTTCTCTCTCTCTCTGTGTGTGTGTAAAGCATTAACAGGAGAGAGCGCAGGTGGTGTGTGCTATGACAGTCTGAGTAATGACCTCTTACTGTCTCTATTGTTCCTTTATATCAGCCATTAGGTCTCATGCTCCTCACACTCTCCACCTGCAGTCTGGTGCACACAAACTCATAAGAGCATGCATCAACTCTTTTTGTTCTTTGTGTCTCAACCTCTTTCGTCTCAATCAGGTCAGCATCTGAAGTGCTATGTGATGTAAAGCCCTTTGAAAGCACATGCATGCTTTTTTGACCAGTGAAGTGAAGAGTTTTAAAATCTTTTCACAAGTTTCTAACACAAGAGTGCATTTAAAAAGCATTTGTCAAATACTCAATATGTACATGGAAGGGTTTATTTTGAAGATTTTAAAAGTTATCTATAGAAACATTTCTCTGATACATTTCTCTGATACAGTAGATTTAAAATCCTCCATATATTCAATTTACTCTTAGTTGTATTTGTATTCCAGTCAGTAATCAAGGATTATGATGATATTTTACATTATAAGAAAACATTTGTTTCTCCAAATTCACAAATACACAGAACTTGTCAATTGGAGGATCACATGAATAGGACAAACAGGATGTGTGAGATTTTTCACACTGCACATCTGATCTGACACATAGGTTTCAGAGGAAGCAGTCTTACTGATGGATACTGTTGTTTTGTCCTTATCCATGAACCATAGCAAGAATGCTAGCAAATGGAATGCCAGCCCAAAGAAACTGTTTGATTGTTATGAACGACTGCATAACAACAGGTTAGTCTTTATTCCATAGCACAAGATATTGGCTACTGATTGGTGCTGGAATGTGTGCGATTGGAAGAAGAGGAACTTAACATAAATCAAGTGTAACTGTTGCAAAGGTCAAAGAATGCCTATGTCCATGGTTATATTTTAACCTTGAAACTAAAAACATTGATATTTTGGCAAATAAAGTTATGGGCCGTTACATACATATTCCCAATATTTTATTAAGTTGTAAGCTTTAGCCTATATTACACCTCAAATGACAACGGAATGTCAATAGTTAGCAGGTCCCCTTTATAGTTATTTATATCTAATTTGCTGCCTTATCTGTTTAAAAACCCTAATGTCTTTGATTTTAAACACATAATTTTATTAAATTAGTATAAATAACAAGAAAATCTTCGACAAAACATTATCACAATGATCAGCACATTAAAAGACTAAAAATTAAATCTCTCTCCATCATAGTACAAACCCCCCCATTAAAACACCAATGTAATACAAAGGCTTCCAAATCGTACTTAGCTTTATAATAAATTCAGCTGAGATCCTAGACCTAATAAAAGCCTTAGGGTGTGTTCACACTTGTAGTTCAGTTCGTTTGGTTCATTTGGTCTGGACCAAAAAGGAAAATTATATATTTAGTCCTGGTCTGCTTAGCGTTCACATTGGCATTTTTAATACAGAACCTAAAGCTCTAAAACCAAAGGTTATAGAGATACATTCACAACATGATTGGTCGGTTTCTGTGACATACATTTCGTGACGGAATTCACTATCCGAGACGATGCTGCATGCTGGATTAATTGCGTTCATAGTGTGTGTCACGGTATTCTGCTGGTGTGCCCTAAGTGGCCACCAGAGGACAATGTGTTTTTTGTGTGCACATGGCTTGTTGTGTGTTTGTTGGTGCCATGTGCTCTCCTGTCTCATTGCCTGACCTCACCCTTCTTGTTATCTCATTATTGTTTCAGTTGTCCCACCTGTTGTCCCTCATTATCTGCCCTATATATTCTCCTTTTGTTTGCAGTCCTGTGTTGGTTTGTTAACGTTCATGTCATTGTTTGTGGTTCATGTGTGTCAGTTAAGTTTTGCCCTGCTTTGTTTTATTTTTTGTGTCTTTGTTTAATAAAAGTATTTTTTTGTGCTAGCCTGGCTGTCTTGCATTTGGGTTCTGTCTGCTACTCGGGACAGAACGAACCAACCAGTTTGGAACCCAGCAGTCAGCCAGTGCTTGTATGGGTATATTTTTGTACCCAGCTCCTGCCATGCAGGAAGCAGCTTCTCAAGACCTATCCCTGGCAAGAAGACAGCAATTATGCCACCAGTACAATTGTCCTTTTGGGATATTTGGTCAAGGCCTCCTTGATGCTGTCGAGGGATTGGGTTTTAAGGAGGTTACCATCATCTGCTGCTTCCTGTCTGGACTGGATGACCCTTTTGATTGGGAGGAGCTGGGGGATTTAGAAACCTGTACTTATTGGGAGGTGGTCAACTACTGTTGCCAGCGAATGGAGAGGCAACTGCTGCAGGAGTAGTGGCTTCCTCTCCCTGTTGGTGATCTCAAGTCCGGTGGCCCTGGTGGACCCGACTCTGGTGGTCCTGGAGGACATGACTATGGTTGTCCCAAGTCCGGTGGTCCTGGAGGACCCCACTCTGGTGGTCCCTAGTCCGGTGGTCCTGGAGGACCCGACACTGGTGGTCCCTAGTCCGGTGGTCCTGGAGGACCTGACTCTGGTGGTCCCTAGTCCGGTGGTCCTGGAGGACCCGACTCTGGTGGTCCCAAGTCCGGTGGTCCTGGAGGATCCGACTCTGATGATCCCAAGTCCCATGGTCCTGTAGGACCTGACTCCTGTGATTCCAAGTCCCATGGTCCTGTAGGACCTGACTTCTGTGATTCCAAGTCCGGTGGTCCTGGAGGACCCGACTCTGGTAGTCCCTAGTCTGGTGGTCCAGGAGGACCTGACTCTGGTGGTCCCAGAGATTACTGAGCAGCCCACTCTTCTTGTCTCACTCTTGATCCTGGCCATGCCGGCTCCACCCATGATCTTGGCCGTGCCGGCTCCACCCATGATCCTGGCCATGCCGGCTCAAACCAAGCTCCTGGCCGTGCCGGCTCAAACCAAGCTCCTTGCCCTGCCAGCCCCACCTAAGCTGTCTGCTTTGCCGGCCACACTTAAGCTTCCTGCCTTGTTGGCCCAGGAGCCTGCCTCGGAGCCAACTCCAGTCCAGGAGCTCTCAGAGGTCACTCATGAACCCGCTCCAGTCCGGGTACCTTCAGAGTCCAGGTTCTTCTGGTTGTGGCTCTCCTGGCTGTTCATGTGTGCCAGTTAAGTTTTGCCCTGCTTTTTTATATTTTGTCTGTTTAATAAAAGTCCTTTTTTAAAATTTTTTTTTTTGTGCTAGCCTCAAGTCACGAGGAGCTCATAAAATGTTCAAAACAGCAACAGGATTTCCTCTGTTGTATGCAGAAATTAAAATCTGCTGCAAGGAGACGTGTTTCTGACATCTTTTCTGACTAATGGGCAACATATGTCTGTTGATGAGATGAACCAGATATGCTTGAGCATTCTATCATTGAAGAGAGTCACGATCAGAATTGCATTTGTTTAATTACTGTGTAATCAATATTTTCATGATTCCCCTGTGCTTATAGCTGTTTTTTGTAATAATATTATCTGGGTAATTTCATGTAAAATCAACCAAATTTCTAAATTTTGCTGCAAATTTTTTCTGAATGTAGCACAGGTGATTAAGTCACACAGAAAGAGTTGGAAATTAATTAAACAAAACACACAATACATAACAGTGATTTATTTCATTTTATTACAATTTTTTTTCTTTAAATTCATAAAAGAAAGTGAAGTGTTTTCTTTTGGGTGAAAATAATGTTTTCATTTGATTTTCATTTATTTGAGTCTTCGTATTCAATTGCAACATGTATGTGAAAAAAAGGGGTTCTGGCCCTTTAAGTCTGCTCTCCCGATAACGTGCTCCCCTGCAGAGGGAGAGTTGAATCCTCCATTTTGTAAAACAGAGACAGAGTAGAGCTGACGCAGATTAGCGTTACTGAAGATCACCATTTGTCACTATTCATAAAATCATTGATTGACATGGATTTGGTGAGTGTTTAATGCTTTTGGTATGATTTTATCGAAGTTTGTCGAATGCTAATCTGATAACGATCAGTAAACAAGTTTCTATGCAGTTATGGGATAAAACCTCTTTGTATGTTTTATGTAGAATCTTGAGTTTATACTAATGTATTTATGGTTTAATATGGGTTTTGTCCTAATTTATATTCTGTCAACGTTGTATTTGAGTTTAATTTGATTTATATTGATAATTTTGTGAGAATGTTATTTGAGTTTGATTTGAGTTAACTGCTTTGAGAAGAAAATTCTTAATTGTTACATCTCTTTGCAAATTAAACATGAAAATATTCCTGTTATTGTTTGGCCTAAAATACAGGTCAGGTTTTTGTTGCGGTGGAACGGAAAGTTCTAGAAATCAGTTGATGGCGAGCCCCCCACGGATCTGGACACTCAGTAGACTGAATAAGCTTCTCATCGTGAAACTACGGTTTTCTGCTATACGAGGTGGGATCTCAGCTTACTTGTTATAGTTATTTTATTTTTTCCATCTTCACGGTTGAAAGTACGGGGAAATTTTCTTCCTGGACTGTCTAAGGGACCTATTTTTTTATGCCCAACTACGTGGAGCAGATTTAACGTTTAACTGTTTTTTTCCCACTGACCGTTGGAAAAGAAAACAAACTGATTTTTTTATTTAAAGAGACTAAAGAAAGGAACTATTTGATTTGACAATTTGACTGTGGAAGAAAACGAGATTTCATTAGATTGTGTCTTTATTGACTATGAAACTTAATTGATTTACATTGTGATTTTTGTGAGTTACAAATTTCATGTATGGGTAAGAATTACCAAACTGATCTTACCTACTTGTAGATATATTTAGTGTGTTTACGAGGTGCATCCATAGAGTTTTGTATTTGTTGTACAATCTGACATTTGTACACTGTGATACCGGTATACTGTTTTTTTTTCTGTTACACAACTGTGTATATATATTTTTTTCTCTCCTTCAACATTGGCCATTTCTCATAGTAAATAACCAGCTGGTGTATACATATAAAAAGAAAACACTGAATACTGTATTTGCTCTAGCCTTTATTTACATTATTTACAGGCTCCATAGTCGAACCTAACTGGTCCAAATAACATCCATAGTTGCACTTACGAAAAATTAGGAAAAACAACACAAATAATAACTAAACATTTTTATTGGTGAAACGGGTGTTACAGAAAACTTGGCGAGCCAGCCAGGAGCCTGTCGTACAGATAGTTCAGAATAAACTTGATAGGGGTATTTAAGCTAATTTAGAAATGGAAGTAGTGCACACTGAAGGTGTTTGCGTCCGCAACGCTGTGATAATCAGTGGTCTCACTCACACTGAGAGAGATGATGAAGTACACCTGGCAGATTATGGCTCAATTGAACGATACATCCGTATTGATGACCCTAAGACAGAGTTTCACAGACAAGTCATCGTTGAATTCAGGCATGACTCAGCGATGCAATCAATAGAACCTTCTCTTCCCAGTACCTTTCAGAGCCCTACCTCATCTGATGTTACTTACAGTATTAAGTCCCTTACCAGTGTGTATACACCGGCAGCCAGCAGCAGTGCAACCCATACTTTCATTGAAGGGCTACGAGAAATTTCAAAAGTAACAGGCAAGCCGATGGAGGAGCTTTTGCAGCACGAGTTGGCTAAACTTACAGCCTCTGTTGTATCTCTCCCACATATTGAATCTGAGTTTCTGGCAACTGAGCCTGATTACGTAGGCTCCCAGAAAATAGTAGGGCGGACTACGATGGTAAACCCACACAGTGATGTCACACCCTCTAATGAGTCAATCATCTTTCAGCCAAAGTCTAACAATTCTTTGCCACAGTTTAGTACATCACCTTCAAGGTCTAATGCTGATGTGAGCACATCACTGAAAGTAACTGTGAGTGATGTGACTCCAGCTGAAGTGCAGCGATTAGTTGTTGAGTATATTGTGAGAAGTGAAGATACTCCTTCACATTCCATTGCTTCAATGTGCTTGAGACCTTTCTCAGGAAAGCCCTCATACTCCGCTAATGAGTTGGACTATGATACTTGGCGCACAAACGTTGAATTCCTCTTGACTGACTCCACCCTCTCGGATGTGCAATGCTCACAACGTATTTTGGACAGTCTCCTCCCACCTGCAGCTGATATTGTGAAACACTTAAGTCCTCATTCCCCTCCAAGTGATTATCTTGAGCTCCTAGACTCAGCTTTCGGTGTGGTGGAGGATGGAGATGAGCTCTTTGCAAAGTTTATGAGTACATTCCAAAATGCTGGTGAGAAACCTTCACAGTTCTTGCACAGATTGCAAAAGGTCCTGGGCGCAGCCATTAAAAGAGTTTCTGCAACTGAACGTGATTGGCACTTGCTAAAACAATTTTGCCGGGGGTGCTGGGACAATGCTTTAATAACTGAGCTTCAGCTAGAGCAGAAAAGAAATAATCCACCTGCATTCTCCGATTTGCTACTGCTGTTGCGATCAGAAGAGGATAAGCAAGCTATAAAATCTGTGCGAATGAACCAACATTTGGGCACTGCCAAGCACTCTTCCGGATCCCCAAGGCGTGTTGTGTCAAACCTCCACTCTATTAGTGCTGTGTTTTCTGCTGAGAAGTGTGATGAAGTGGAGGAATTAAAGTGACAGGTGGTTGAGCTACAAAATCAAATTGCCTCAATGAAACAATCTAAAAAATTTAAAAAGTCTAAGCCAAAGGAGCGAAGCGCACCGTCAAGGTCAGCCAAGACATTCTCTCCCAAGCTAAACAAAGGTACCAATCCCCAACCTAACAAGCCAGCTAAGCCACGATCCTGGTATTGTTTTAATTGTGGGGAGGATGGCCATATAGCCTCTCACTGTGAGGGTAGTCCCAATCCTTCCTTGGTTGGTACTAAGAACCGCCAGCTAAAAGAAAAGCACTTACAGTGGGAGAGATGTAACAAAGCTCCAGATTCCAAAGATTTAAACTAACTTCAGTTCCTTTTGTGGGACAAAGAGGAACTGGAGAAATCAGTCAAGTCCCACAGACAATTTTGCGATATCTACTCCTGCTAATGAGGATTTCACTCCTGAACACAAATATTTAAGACTCCCATCTGGTCTTGTTGGAACTAAATGTACTGCAACAGTGGTGATTGCTAATAAAGAGATTAATTGTCTTATTGACACTGGGTCACAGGTGACCACCTTTCCTTTAACATTTTATCTGGATGTTTTTATAAATCAAGCCATACAACCCTTGCACCACTTGCTTGAGATTGAAGGTGCAAATGGCTGTCAAATTCCTTACTTGGGTTATATTGAAATGTCAATAACCTTTCCAAAGGAGTTTGTGGGATCAGATATAGATGTGCAGACCCTCACATTAATTGTCCCAGATAGCAGACCTAATGCTCAAGTGCTCATAGGCACTAACACCCTGAACTCCCTGTATTCTGAGTATACATCTTCCAAGCCTCTGAATCACCGGCCTATTCTCCAGGGTTACCGGGGAGTTATGCAGGTTCTCGAATTCGTGCACAGGGAGGGTGTGGAAGATAATCTGGGATGGGTGAGCTTGAACTGTCAAGTCCCTGAAACTATTCCTGCTGGAAAACCAGTAGTTCTTGAAGGGTCAGTCCGAATGTCCAACCCAGTGATTGACAGATGGGTTATTGTGGAAACCCCACACGCATCATCCTTGCCTGGGGGGATATTGGTGTCAAGTTGTTTGATTTCTCTTCCTGCCAAAGGTAAGTGCTTACCCATTGTGCTGAAGAATGGGACAGAGCACGATGTGGTCCTTCCACCAAGAATTCTGCTGGCTGAAGTAAATTCTATTCAAAGTGTCATGCCCAAGGATCAGAATGCTGTGTTGACATCATTTTCTGTTAACCGGACAAAGTCTCCAGAAGACTCCAAAATTGATTTCAATTTTGATGACTCACCGTTGACTCCTGAATGGAAGGAGAGAGTGACAAGGAAGCTTAATTCAATGCATAAAGTCTTTGCATGCCATGATCTTGACTTTGGTCACACCACCAAGACCAAACACCATATCCGATTACACGATGAGACACCGTTTAAACACAAAGCCAGACCCATTCACCCTAAAGATATTCAAGCTGTTCGAAAACATCTGCAGGAACTGCTGGATGCTGGGATAATTAAGGAGTCAGAGTCTCCATTTTCCTCCCCAATTGTCATTGTGAGGAAGAAGAATGGGGAGGTAAGGCTTTGTATTGATTATCGAAAGCTGAACCTCCAAACTATTAAAGATGCTTATGCTCTACCTAATCTGGAAGAGACGTTCTCTGCCTTGACTGGGTCTAGGTGGTTTTCGGTCTTAGACCTCAAGTCCAGGTATTATCAGATTGAGGTAGAGGAGACTGTTAAGCAAAAGACTGCTTTTGTTTGTCCCCTGGGGTTCTGGGAATTTAATCGGATGCCCCAGGGTGTCACAAATGCCCCCAGCACGTTCCAGCGTCTGATAGAACGTTGCATGGGGGACATCAATCTGAAAGAGGTTCTAGTTTTTATAGATGATCTCATAGTCTTTCCAGCAACATTAGAAGAGCACGAGGATAGGCTCTTGCGAGTTCTTCAACGACTGAAAGACTACGGTCTCAAGTTGTCACCGGCAAAATGTACATTTTCCCAGACATCTGTGAGGTATCTAGGGCACATTGTGTCTGCAGACTGTGTTGAGACAGATCCTGATAAGATCCAGGCCCTAAAAACCTGGCCAAGTCCGACAAACTTAAAGGAACTCCGGTCCTTCCTTGGTTTTGCGGGGTATTACAGGAGATTTATCAAAGACTTTTCCAAAATAGTAAAACCCCTTAACAATCTCACATCTGGCTACCCTCCGCTTTGCAAATCGAGGAAGACTCAAGAGATGAAAAGTCAATACTTAAACCCAAGAGAGCCATTCAAACAGCGTTGGACAGCTACTTGTCAGCAAACTTTTGATGAAATCATTGACAAACTTACCTCTGCTCCTACTTTAGGTTTTGCAAATCCTAAACTCCCGTATGTTTTGCACACGGATGCAAGCATTACGGGTTTAGGAGCTGCACTATACCAACAACAGGAAGGAAAGATGAGGGCAATTGCTTTTGCCAGTAGGGGTTTGTCATTCAGTGAGAGTCGCTATCCAGCGCACAAACTCTAATTTCTTGCTTTAAAGTGGGCTGTGACTGAAAAGTTACACGATTACCTTTATGGAAGTCAGTTCACAGTTGTAACAGACAGTAACCCACTTACATATGTTCTAACTACTGCAAAGCTGGACGCAACCAGCTATTGTTGGCTTTCTGCTCTTTCTACTTACTCCTTTTCCTTGAAGTATCGGGCAGGAAATCTTAATCTTGATGCTGATGGCTTATCTAGGTGTCCTCATGATGTGACCACAGATGTTGTCTCAAGAAAGGAACAAGAGAGGATTGATAAGTTCTTGACCTTACATCTTGAAAATCCAGGAACGACAAGTCTTTCACAGGATGAGGTTGAAGCCATCTGTGATAAGCATATGATTTGTTCAATGCCTGAAGATGTTGAGGAAGGTGCAAGTAATCAAGCAGTGCTAGTCCAGTCTCTTGCTATGAGTTTGAGTGCCGTGCCAAGCAGCTATGAGGAAGAAGAACTTGGAATTTCACTCATACCTTGCCTGTCAGTTCAGGATCTAATTGAAAAGCAGAGTGCTGACTCAACTATCTCTCAGATTATTTCTCACTTGAACTCAGGAGAGAAACCTTCTCCCACCATGAGGAGTGAACTTCCTGAGCTTTCTCTTATGATAAGAGAGTGGACTCGTTTTGTACTTCTAGATGGGGTGCTGTATCGGAAGAGACAGGATGGAGAGGTTCTAACTTACCAGTTAGTCTTACCTAAAGAGTTCAGAGCAGCTGTTCTGAAAAGTCTTCACGACGAGATGGGCCACATGGGGATAGATCGTACCCTTGACTTGGTAAGGTCCAGATTTTACTGGCCAAAAATGGCACGGGACGTGGAGCAAAAGATTAAGACTTGTCCTCGTTGTTTAGTCCACAGAGCTCCTCCAGAGAAAGCAGCTCCACTTGTCAACATATGAACAACTCGACCTTTAGAGTTGTTGTGTATGGATTTTCTTTCTTTGGAGCCGGATCGAAGCAATTTCAGAGACATACTTGTGATAACAGATCACTTTACCAAGTATGCAGTGGCAATACCAACTGCCAATCAGAAGTCTCGAACCGTTGCCCAGGTTCTATGGGACAATTTCATCATCCACTACGGATTCCCAGAAAGATTACACCGTGATCAAGGTCGTGATTTTGAGTCACATACTATAAAAGAACTGTGTGCTATCTCTGGAATCAAAAAGGGAAGAACCACACCCTATCATCCACGTGGAAATCCTGTGGAAAGATTTAACAAGATTTAAATGTCATGGTTGAATATTGACTGAGAAATACACTGTTTTGTAGAGGGGGGGGGTCAAAATGGCAATTTTTTACCTGAGATTCAGAGCCAAATTACAAGGGGGTAAAAATGACTTCAGAAAGATGGCAGCATCATAATGTTATATTTACACAAAGATTGGTATGTCTGTTAAGTAAAATCGGTTCACTTAAGCAATCTTTGTTGCATTATGTGCCAATGGTCACCATTCATAAATGGGGAAATTGCACTTTTCAAGTGTTTTTCTCCAAAGTTTGCATGCCTGTAACTCAAGTATTAAGGATATCTTAATGCCCTTTTAGATATTGGGTCTTAACAAACTTTCCTTTTGGCATCTTCATTTTTAAGGCCCTATATGGTTCGGTTCCAGAGGTATTGGAATTTCAATATGGCCCCAAGAGTAAATTGTTAAAATGTACATATTTTCAGTTGTCAAAAACCAAATGTGGGTCAATTTGCAAACAAATGACACGTCTATTCTTTTAAAGAGGAAAGTCTGAAGAACAAATAATGTTGAAACTAGAGATGTATCTCGTTTACTTCTGTCAAAGCAACTGCATTGAACATACCTGTCTGAGTGCCATAAATATTATTTTTCCGAAGTTTGCATGCCTATAACTCAAGAAGTATTAAATATATCGCAATATGATTTTAGATTATTGTTCTTAATAAACTTTTCTTTTGGAATCTTCATTTTAAAGGCCCTACATAATTCAGTTACAGCAGGGATGGGCAACTTTAATATCGATCCATCGATGCATCGCGATTCTCTCTCCAACGATTCTGGATCGATTCTAAGAATTTTAGAATCGATTCTCAGCTTAGTTTTTAACCAGATGTGCGATGACGCTGAGTTTGCTTTAGAAACACCCGTATTCTGCTTGTTTCCAATTCCTCACACACATACACCACTTGAACCTTCCGTAAAATACTCTTTCATAAAGTTCGGAAAGGTTGAAGCGAATTACACATTCGCGGGCTTCATTGCACAGGATGCGCTGTGATAGACGTGCGCTTCTTATGTTACACTTGACGTGTGCGGTCTCACCCGTCAGTATTTTCCTTACAAATGCTCTACGAAGTCATCATTTATGTGGTTTGGAATGCAGTGGACTTATATATTTTAAATGTGAACCTCATTAACAGAAGGCTGCTTTCAATTTCAAATGCTGACTCGTGCTTTGTTTGTGAAGACTGCTCGTGCATGCGGCTGTGCGCGACTCCGTGTAAGTGGTTTAATGCACTTGCGTCTCAAAATGGTTTTAAAATTAATGTAAACACAGCCAGTTATGTCTTAAGGGATTAAACGGACAGGACAAACCACATTACTTCTTATATTTCAAAAGAGATCCGTGCGTGAATGCAGCTTAATAGATCTCCCGTTGTCTATGATGTCATAGTAAAAAACAACGGTAAAAATGAAGAAAAATCACTCACAGTTCTTGAATGGAAAACGTTCAGATAATCTAAAATACTGAAAGCACTCTTTAGCCCTATTCGCACGGGATTAGTATTACCTGGTGACCTCCAGTCATTTGTAATAATTGTGGAGGTTGTCTGTGATCTTAATCCCGTGCGAATCGGCCATGTCTGTAATTTGTAAAGTAAAAATTCCCCCGCAAATGACCTACCATATTTCGCCGAAAACCGAGGTCCTGTAATAATATTGGTCCCTTGCGAATCGGCATCTCTGCGATTCGGCCAGCATTTGGCAGGTCGTATATAATTTTTCCAGGTTTTTGTTTGCTGTGCGCCTTATTTTTATCCATCTTTCGCGAAGAATGGAGCTGCGTTGGAGTGTTTGATAGTATTTTGGGTGCTGTCATCATATCGCTACACCATACAATTTGCAGAAAGAGCAGCTGAAAAGGTTTTGAGGTTAACGTGTTACAAATAAATCAAGCATAACGCTTAAGATATTATTTTAACCTGGTGAAATAGACCTATAAATGACACTGCGCACGAAACTATATTAGTTTTTTTTTTAAAAATACATCTGGACCATAAGGGACACTCAAAACCTTGACATCCGGGTATACGGTAGATAAATCGGTAAATTCGAGTAAAATCACAGGCTTCGCTTATCCCGTGCGAATGCACCACACGAAATTCAGAGGTGGGGGGTTAATTTCAAAATCACACAAGGTCCCCAGATAATACTAATCCCGTGCGAATAGGGCTAAAGTTTGTTGTTTGTAATATGTTTCTATGCTCCTCTTTATTATTTGCTACTTGCTTGTATGTTTTGAAGTTATGTTAGTTTACAATTCTTAACATACAACTGCTTTAATAATTTTTTTCAATTTGTAATTATATTAAAAAGTGCTTAATTACTTATGTAAATGTAAGGATTTTAAGATTCTCAAGTCGGTAATCTAATTAATAAGGAGGAAATGTAAATGTAAGGCTTTTAAGATTCTCAAGTCGATAAACTAATTAATTAATGAGGAAAAAAAGATCAAGATTCATTCTGGAATCGGATTGGAACGTGAGGTGACTAAAGATTCTCTCCCCTAACTAGGACCATGTTATCATTTGGCTTGTTGCCATAAGAAACATGTCTTGTAAACATGTCAGTTACAGCAGACAGAGAAAAACTAATGCTAGAACGTTAAGGGTCAAAAGCCCAACTAAAGCAAAAGTTTATCTCTACAACTGTGACTTTAAAAGAAACATCATCTATGCCTCTGTTCTCAATAATAACTTTTTAGACATAGACATAGAAAAATAAAGTCAAACTGGTTAGTAATGAGTGAAGCTGCAATGCTGTTTGGGTAGTTGTTTAATCATCCTCTAATGAGATCTTGAGATATTTATTGTGTTTTATCTCAGTTGATTTAATCTAAGGCTGTGACTGGAAGTCAGTTCACTGCAAAAAAAAGGGCTTATCTTACTTAGTATTTTTGTCTCGTTTCTAGTCAAAATATCTAGAAAGTCTTAAATCAAGATACTTTTACTAGATAAGCCAAGTTACTCTTGTTTGCAGGGGGAAAAAACTAAATTAAGTGCATTTTGCTTAAAACAAGTAAAATTATCTGCCAGCCACGGTGACGATGGAGGATGGCAGACCCGCGGAGCTCGCACCGTACCGATGGTGGGCTGAGGGCGAGCAGAGGGGCTGCCAGACGACAGCAGAGGAGGAGGCAGGAGCAGGCGGGAGGGCTGGAGGGCGGTCATTTGTGAGTCTCCGTGCTTTCAGGGCTTAACTCAGGAACGGGAGCCCTCTCTGGGCTGGACATGGAAACCGGAGCCCTCTCTCCTTCGGAGTTGCACAGTCCCAGATCCGTAATTAGCTCACCCTTAGCCACAGTGCAGGGGGCGGAGCTCCTCTCTGTGCTCTCACTGTCCACAGCTTTCTCCCTTGCGGCAGGCGTTGTAGCCGGCTGTCGCACCTGGTCTGATGATCCGAGAGGCTCTGGCTCCATGACAATCTTCAGCTCTGTCGCACTCCTTGGCGATGGCTTGTTGGTTGCGATGGGCTCAGGCTCGGGCTCTCCATCCTCAGTGGGCTCGGGCTTGCGCTCCGCGCAGCAGGGAGATGATGGTCTGGGCTCTGGGTCTGGCTGTGCTCTGGATCGGGGATAGACGCTCTCCAGACACCGGAACGGGGTAAACACACGTAATCCAACAAGTAGACCCAACAAAGACAGAACGCAAAGGCTGAGACTTAAATACATGGGGTAATTAGAACTTACCAACAAAAAACACCTGAATCAAATGAACCATCAACAAGAGGGAGAAACTGGGTCACGGAGCATATGTGGAGGGAAAACACAACAAAGACAATCCAGGGGCATGACACGCTCTAAGAATGTTCTGGGAACATAACATTTCTAGCAGGGAAGACCCTCCAAACTATGTAATTTCATTTACAATATCAAATTTCTCCTTTAATACATTATCTATCTTCTCACACAGTGTTGTAAAAGCATATATAACACTGGATCAAATTTCTCATTAAATATATGGCAAAGAAAATATTTTTGTCTAATTTGTTTGATTTGGGTTCTCTTTGTCTACTTTCGCAACACATCTCACTCCCAACTCTTCACATATTGATGCTGGGTCAGGACCCTTTGGTATCACATTTTGACGCACAGGGTACCCCTTTAGCGTAACTTTTCGATGTGCAGGGTTCTCCATTGCTTTAAATAAGAAACTCTTGCCGTCAATATGCCGACGCGAAAGGCACTGGGAATTTTGTCATCATGATTAAGTTATATATTGGGTAATAACATTGCCATTATTGCATATATGTTGCGGTGTGATTTTTCAATGTAAACAGTAACAACATTTTTATTTATATTACACTATTTACACATTTATGAGCATGTAACCCAACCCCTGCCCCTAAACCTACCATTTGTAAATAAAATTCAATTCAATTCAATTCAATTCAGGTTCATTTGTACAGCGCTTTTCACGATACAAATCATTGCAAAGCAACTTTACAGCAAATTAAGTTTCTACAATATTTAGTGGTAGCTTATCAGTGGTGACTGTGTCAGTTAATGTACATATGGCAGAAATGTACGGAAAAATCAATTAAAGACGTAATCAAACAGACGATGAACACTATTAAAAGCAATTATTATATGATGCAATCAAACTTATAGCAAAATGAGGTAGTTCTGTATGTTGTTTCAGGGTTGGCATCATCTGAGGTCCTCTGAGGGGTTGGCATCATCTCTTCTCAGGTGTTCTGGATCCAGACTGAAGCTTGTGTCAATCGCAGTAGAAACAGAGAAAAAAATAGAGACATAATTAGCGTAGCTGCTGTTCCAACCAAGCAAAATTGATTTGTTGATTAATTATTCTTGTGAATAAAACACAAGATATAACAGGCAGATACAACTACAGTCATAATTTATTCAAAAAGTATTAATATGCCAAGTCTTCCGAGGCAAAACGATTGATTTGTGAGAGGAATAAATGCGATCGCCGTCTCCGCTTCTTGTGTGTCTCGTGACCGATTGCGTCATGCTATGGTCGAGAGTATCTTTTTGAATGAGATGTGAACGCATTAAGAGCGGGATCATTTTGAGCGATTAAAACATTGTTTTACGCTCTTCTTCACATAACGATACCGTATGTCTTCAGAAGACTTGGAATGCAACACGACTTGTTTGTAATGCTTTTATGCTGCTTTGTTATGACAAGTTTTGCAATAAATACCTGTGACTGTACTTATATTTGCCTGTTACTTTTTTTATATTGTTCAGAAGTGGGTACGTTTAGGGTAAGGGTGGGGTTAGGTGCTCCAATGAAAGTATACATTTATATAAAATTATTTCTATTTTTTACAAATGCATGCAAACCATTAAATTAAGACAAACATCTGAAAACGATGGAGGACCCTGTGCATTGAAAAAATGACGCTAAAGGGGTACCTTGAGCATCAAAAAGCGACGCCAAGGGGTCCTGACCAAGCGTCAATATGCGACGAGTTGGGAGTGAGAACGAGTTGACTTTCAGGACTTATTTGAGAATCTGATGATGTTTTGGGTTATATTTATGCAGAAATATAGACAATTCTATAAAGGGTCACAAACTTTCAAGCAGCATTGTACACAGTTTTATATATATATGTGTGTGTGTATATATTTTTTCTGAGCCATTTTGTTATTCTGGTTTTTACACTCTGGCATCCAGAAGACGGCAGTCCAGGAAATGTCATCTTGTATCCTCCGGATGACGTGTCCAAGCTATTTACATCACCTTTTCATGATGATGGTGTAGTTGATGATTAGAGATGGTTTTGGGCCAGAGGATTTGCAGGATTCTCCGGAGGTTCTTTGTATGGAAGGTTGAGAATTTGGTAAGGTTACGGTCATTTTCCAACATTCAGAGCCGTAAAGTAGGGTGGAAAGGACGCAGCTCTGACACAGTCTCATTTTAGTGTGGGTGCTATATAGTGAGGACCTCCAGACATTGTTCAACATTCTGAAGATGTCTCTGGCCTTGGTGAGACAATTGTTCACGTCACTGCCTACTCCTCCATCCCGCTGAACTACGGCTGCCGTTATTACAAGTTATTACAATTACTCAGGGCACCTTTTCACTCTGTTGGCTGCTTCTTCTGTTTGGCTTGAGAGATTGTCCATTATTTAGCTTGCGAATTTGTCCATTGTCCATATGGCCATGCTCTCAACAGTACTGTAGTTTGTATTTCTCTTGCAACCTCTGTGAATTGCCTCCATTAGATTCTTCTTCATGGTTCTCCTGTTTTCGATGGCTTTTCAGGTTTCTGCTGCTCCCACTTTATCTACATTGTGCCCCAGAGCTTGGAATCTGTTCTTCAGCTTTGAAATAAAAGCATTCTTCACTCTGGAATCACCTAGTTTGTCTACATCAAACTGTTGATGTCCTGCTCTTTTTTTGTCTTGTTCTCAGTTTCAATCGCTGCAGACATCAGCACCGCTCTTCACTCTGATGTCCAGAAGCAACCATCTCCACATGCCATTTATCATCTGGTGGTCTATCTGGTTACTGTCTCTTCCATTGGGGAGCACCAGGTCAACTTGTGGATGTTGCGATGTTGTCATTATGAACCTTTGCATTCAAGTCCTCCATTACAATCTTCAAATCATGTTGTGTAATTGGTTGTAAAAAGTGTCCTTAATTTCTTCATTTTTCATTGGTTGGAGCATAACACTGGATGATAGGGGTGTTGAAATGCCTTCATCACATTCTAATCTTCAAGAGTCTGCTGTTGATAGGGTGTCCGGTGCTGGATGAATATACGGATATTATTATCTATGGGCAAGATAAATATTTTACTGTAGTCTATAGACATTCTCACTAAATATTTGAGGGACAAGTGCTGGTGGAACCTTTTGGGCTAATTTGCTACACAAGCCAACAGTTAGTAATCAGCCTCAATTCTTGCCCTCTTCTGAGTATTGCGAGGCCCCTTCTGATTTGGGCAGACCAGTCAATTCGAGCTTACCAAGGCCCAGGGCGTTTGAACTATGGGGTTGATATGTTGTCGAGACAGGGCATGTCCCATTCAAGTCAAGTCAACTCCAGTCACCTTTATTTATACAGCACTTTATACAGTACAGATTTCAAAGCAATTTAACAGTGACAAACAGGAGAGCACACAAGTATGTGTTCCCTTCTGTGAAAATCTTGCATCAGGTTCTATGCAAGATCAGGAAAAGAAGAGTCAGTGCTGTTGGTTGTAACGAGATGGCCCATGACGCCCTGGTTCTCGGACCTTCTAGAGATGCTGGTGGGTCAGCCTGGCCCATCACGCTGAGGAGGGACCTCCTCTCACAGGCGAGGGACTCAATCTGATATTCCAAAGAAGATCTGTGGAGCTTGCACATCTGGCTGCTCAGCAGTGTCCACCACTAGTGGTTACACTTCCACAAGGAGTGTTAGACAAGATTACTCAAGCGAGAGTTAAAAAAAGTGCTGTGCAATTAAACTTGACATCTGAATAAACTTGACATTTTGAAGTAGAAAGATTTGTTTTATTTACTACTTCAAAATATATTTTTTACAGTGTACATTGTAATGGATTATATAAAAAAATATATGTATGTGGTTTGTTTTTAAAATTACAGAAAATTGTCTTTATACATGCACTTTCTGTCTATGGCAGTTACCATTCTTCTAACTTTTTAAAATATCAGCAATAACCTTTTCTAATTAAATGATTCTCATTAAATAGGGGGGAAATTAAATAAAGAATTGCATAGTATAGAAATTGCATAAATTGCATGCTTTCTGTAGAATGACCCTTATCATCTTGAAGGGCAGGTCTCCAGCCCTTGCAGGTGTAGCCAAAGTCAATCTAAATACTGGCTGAAAAGTAACAGGGTATGTAAACAATACCCTCAGTTCCAAATGACTAAACTAATCCCTAATCCCCACCAATGTTTCAGATTCTGTGTTTACTAAATGGACCTGATTCCCCATTCCAAAAATATCAGTGTTCATCCTCGATGTCATCTACTGAAGTGTGTAGCATTTTAGATAACAATAGAAAAGCAAAGACTGTACAGACTTTCACAGTCTACTTGACAAATGCAACACCTTAAACTCAATTTCTGTAAGGACCTATGTGAAAATTGATTAGCAACAAAAACAACAATAATTATTATAATTATGGGGGGGGGGGGGGGTTGCATGTTCTCCCAGTGTTAGTACTAATTTCTCGTCTTGAATAAGGACATGACGGAATATCTTTCCATATCTAAGTATCATGTACACACATAGGCAGAGGGTGAACCAACTCCAGGGTAAGGCTAAAAGCAGCCAAATGTATTTAATATAATCAAATGTATTAAACGGTCTTTTTAGGCAAGAACAAGATGTGGTTGTCATGTAGGTAAAAAATTTTTTTAATGCGACTGAATTTGTATTTAACGTGATTACAATTTAATAAAAACGTTAGAAATTGATAATTATATAACGTTTCTTTTCCACGGTTATTCAAACAGCGAATAAATTATATATAGACAGTGACATTATCACTAACATTGATCTATCGTGAGTTTAAGCACTCTCAAAAAAAAAAACTATCGTTATAATCACTGAAGCTGTATACACTGTTAAATTAATCTCTTACTTACATTGAATATCTTTCCATATCTAAGTATCATGTACACACATAGGCAGAGGGTGAACCAACTCCAGGGTAAGGCTAAAAGCAGCCAAATGTATTTAATATAATCAAATGTATTAAACGGTCTTTTTAGGCAAGAACAAGATGTGGGTGTCATGTAGGTAAAATTTTTTTTTAATGCGACTGAATTTGTATTTAACGTGATTACAATTTAATAAAAACGTTAGAAATTGATAATTATATAACGTTTCTTTTCCACGGTTATTCAAACAGCGAATAAATTATATATAGACAGTGACATTATCACTAACATTGATCTATCGTGAGTTTAAGCACTCTCAAAAAAAAAAACTATCGTTATAATCACTGAAGCTGTATACACTGTTAAATTAATCTCTTACTTACATTGTACATACAGCTGTGCTTTGTTGTTTATGATGAGAGAATTCGCAAGAGTCCGGAATTCAGTCAGCGAATGCGCGCGCACTCAACAAAACTGATCTGTTTCAACAATGACTCATCTGAACTCCTCTGATTGGCCATTGCATTCCTAAGCTCAACAGAATTGTGTGTGATTGGTTCAAATGTGCAACACTGTAAAAACGCCTAAAATGAAATACGGTGCAACATGAGCAAATCTTAATTTAATGCTGCAATCGACACTATTCGTATTCACTTTGTTAGCAACAGACGTAATATATTTAATTTATTTGTGCAGGGGCATTTTTGTCCAATTTAGTGCCATTTTTGCCCCAAGTCTCCGTGGCCAGGGGAAGGCTTACACACGCTCCGCCTATGTATACACATGATCTGCTCTATTTTACATATGTGTAGCAAGAGCAGTCATCACATGGTATCACCAAGTTCAGGATGATCCATAATTACTGTGGAAGTGAGGCATGAATCAGCGCAGCAGCCACAAACTGAAGCATTTCATCTCATCAGTCAAACTGAAGTGACTCTTCTTTTACCTCTTCAAGAAAAGTAAACTTGTTCACATCTACATAACTGGTTATATACCTGTAAAATTGTGTGTGGGGGGGGCTGTTGGCTGTTTTTCAGTGAGAAGTTGAACTATGTTCTGGACAATAACACCATCATGACAAAGGTCTCTTAAAAAGCCACCACACATTATTTTGCTTTAAATATTAGTCATATCTTTAAGTATTATTCAACCTGACAGTTGATACAGCTAAAAATGTTTTTAAAATTACCCCCAGAATACTGGCATAAGTTACTTTGCCCTTGACCCAGGTCAAACTACTGTTGAGTGCTTTCAAAATTGTGCCCTTTGATATTCATATGAAGAGTTTACAGTAGCTACACTGTCATGTCAGGGTGAAGCTCAGACTTCCTAACAGATGTGTTTTGGTGCTGTGGTAACAGAGCACATTATATATGGAAATATGCATGCTGTAAGAATTCATTTTAAGCATTATAAAATATTTTAATTCATGACTTTAAATGTCAAATGGCAGTTTAAAAACTGAACAAAACCGAACCTGAACTTTTGCACATATACAGTAGCAGATAGCAGAATATGTAAACAACACACTATTATGATTGTATTGTAATGTGATCTTTTTGGACATCGTTACACTAGCTGTCACCTTTGTCTCAGACGGCACATGTTCACAAGCATCGTTAGCTATGGTCCCAAGTTCCATCGTTACTAACATAGTTCAACAATTCTGTGTTTCCCGAAACCATAGTTCAAACGAACATTCGCAATCAGCTTCACAAACTTAAGTGGTTGGAACTACAGCTCTCGACCTCTGGTTAGAAGCATAGTTTCTTGTTAGTAAGACACATGGGCTTAAATAAATTATGCCCTTGGTACAATAAGCAAGCAAACATGCAGTACAATCTATATCTTAAGTTCTATCTAGATATAAATACATTTTAATACTTAATGTATACATGTAAATACTTTTTTGAAGAGTGCGCATGTGCATAAATGCCTAAGGTAACCCCAGAGTATGACGTAAGAGGGAACCCGCGATAAGTCAAACATAAAATATAGCAAAATGACAGGAAACAAAAACAGTAAATTAGTCATCGTGCCATGTTTAATACAGCAGCATTTTAGAGATGTCTAATCAGTTAAAAAGCAGAAGTTATTACTCCACTACATGCGTTTGACGTCATTAACAATGGCCCTATATTGTTGAACTATTGTGGGTCAAAACGACGGAGATGCAATCGTGTTCAAGAAACAGTAGTGACTAGTTAGTTTGTTTCTACAACAATGCATCTTACAGTACTATGGTGGTTAATCAGTGAGTTACGTCGTTGTACAGGAAACGCACCCCTGATGGATTAGTTGAAGAGATGGTTCACCCAAAAACAAAAACAAAATATTTTTCATTTACGAATTAATTTACTCACTCTTAATTTGTCCCAAACCTGTTTAAATGTATTTCTTCAGTTGAACACATTAGAAAATATTTTGAAGAATGTAGATGACCAAACAGGTAGTCTTTGACTTCTGGTATTTTTTCAGTTATTCAATGGCTACCATCAACTGTTTGTTTACCCACATTATTCAAAATATTTTCTTTCTGTGTTTAGCTGAAGAAAGAAATGCATATTTGTTTGTAACAACTTCAGTGGGAGTAAATGATAACAGAATTTTCATTTATTGTTTGAACTGTTTATATAGTTGCATTTACAGGACTGCTGCAGTGAATGAAGAATAATGGTTGTTGCTTGCTTTAAAAAATGAGACTACTGTGCCATTCTGTCATTGTTGTTTTTTTTTTAACAATACAAAACGCATACCTTATATCATTCAATATACCCAATGATAAATCTTACCTGATTTAATCATTAGTAATGTAACAAGTTCCGTATGATGTTGCTGATAAAAAAAGATGACTGATAGACACCTTTCAGAATTAAGCTGGAATGTGTTTCTGAAGCCTGTGCAAACTTTTCAGCACTTCAGCTCTCTCAGCGCATACACAGTGATTACTTGTACACGACCCCTGAGAGAACTGAACCTTACAAAGTCAGCAGGTTACCAACATTACTTTGGTAAAATGAGAAGCCAAGCAGGTGTGCGTCTCAAATACTTCCCTCTCCCCTAAAGTTTAGGGGTTTTTTTCCTGTTACCTTTCTCTTTTTTCCTATCATTCTTATTGTTCTTTAAGCCATATATATAGTAGCTTTCTGGTTCATGGAGAGAGCATAGTACATAGGCCGTGTTTTGTCTGAGTGATAGAACATTGTGCATAAAGATTTTTGTGCAGCAAATACTTTACTCAATTAAATTTACTCAAGTACCACATTTTACTCAAGTAACCAAGTCCACATTTATTTGATCACTGAAATATAAGTAAAAACAGTCATATTGAGTAATATTATTAACATTTGATATACATATTTTCAACTTAATTTCAAAAAGTATTTTACTGTGAAAGCAAAGCTGAATTTTCAGCAGCACTATTTCAGTCTTCGATGTCACTTGATCCTTTAGAAATCATTCTAATATTCTGATAATTCAGCTTTGCCATTACAGGAATAAATTAAATTTTAAAATCTTTAAAAAGTAATTTAAAAGTTTCATAATATTTCACAATATTTC
Organism: Sinocyclocheilus grahami; assembly: GCF_001515645.1. NCBI lineage: Eukaryota > Metazoa > Chordata > Actinopteri > Cypriniformes > Cyprinidae > Sinocyclocheilus > Sinocyclocheilus grahami. The sequence goes on from NW_015505634.1 coordinate 480,018, forward strand.
AGTTTTTCCTGTATTCTTAATCAAATAAATGCAGCCTGGATGGGCTTAAGAGGCTTATTTTAAAACCTTAAAAATCTTAATTATTTCAAACTTTTGACCAGTAGTGTACATGAATATTGTATACAATATTAAATCACCCATAGGGGCAGACCAATGCAGAGAAAACATGTGCACTTCTGTACTTTAACTGACAGCACCATATACCATATTCACATAAATGCCACAGTGGCAACAGCTTATTGAGAATGTCAAGGTTTAGGAAATATTTTATCTACTACATATGCAACAAACATAAGGCATACATACATTTACAAAGTGCGATACTACCAAAAAAAACAAACAGTAAAATATTACAGTGAGTGCGATATCATTCTATTTGCCTTGTTAGAAAAAAGAAACATGTAGTATGTTGTGTTTAAAAAATAAAAGTTAGCTTTTTTGTTACTGGTGTTTCTAATATTATAACGTTAAATTGTCTGTGCAGTATTTTTGTTTACGTAGTGTTGGACAATCTAACATAAGAAAAAATAAGTGCATTTTAGCATACTTTTATAAAGTTTAGTTATTGTACAAGTAATATACATTAAAGAATACACTTACGTATGAATTAAATGTAATGTATATGATATGTAATTGATTTAAAATATATTATAGTTTAAATTGATATGAAATGCAATTAGTTGAATTTAAGAGTGATTTTTTTTTGACCAACATAATTGGGACTTTAACTTTAATAATTTAGTAGTCTGATTAAAATTAAATGTAAATAAATTTAAATGAAATAAATTTTGTTTAAATGACCATGTCAACTACGAGCCCCAGAGAGAGATCCCCTCTGAAGACCTTGTCACCTAGACGGCCATCGGGACAAGACCACGGGAACCAGATGAGTCCTCTGCACTGTCTGACTTTGTTGCAGCCTAGAATTGCTGGTTTTGGAATGCTGGTTTTATCTGGCCAGAGGAGAACAGCACACAATTTTCAACACACTGTTTCCCTGTTTCATACTGTAAAGCTGCTTTGACACAATCTGCATTGTAAAAAGTGCTAAATAAATAAATAAATAATGATGACAGTGGCTAAATTAATGAAAAATAAAGCATCAGCATGCGCAGACATTTTCCAACAGTACAGCAGTAATGACTTTATGAACTTCTTTTCTCCCAAGATCGATACTTTTAAAGATAAAATTACAACCATGCAGCCGTCAGCTACAGTATTGCATCAGATACTGCACTATAGATACCCTGAGGAACAATTCCACTCATTCTCTGGTATAGGACAGGAAGAAGTCTGTTAAATCATCTAAACCAACAACGTGTAAATAATACCAATTTGCAAAACTAACATAATTCATAGCTGATATTTTAAAAAAACTGGATGACTAGTAATTTCCTACTGCTAAATTCTGATTAACAAAAAAACAGGTGTTAATTATTGGACTAAAAACCTCTGCATATAATAATCTAGAAAACTGTCTAAGACTCTATGGCTGTGCTGTCAATTCTTCATAATCAGTTAGGAACCTACTGTAGGTGTGCTATTTTAATAACAATTTTACCTTTGGAAGTCATGTTTCTAGCATTTTTCCATATTACAAATACATCTAAATTACGAGCTATGCTCTCAATGTCAAATGCAGAAACGTTAATTCATGCGTTCATGACCTCAGTGTTAAATTATTGTAATGCCTATTGGGTGGTTGCTTTCTGTGGTTGAGTTCTTACTAGAACTAGGAATTGTGTCCATATTAGCCCAGTTCTGTCAAAAGGGCACTGGCTCCCTATCAAACATCTAATTACATATAAAACGTCTCGGTTACGTATGGTAACCCTCGTTCCCTGAAGGAGGGAACGGAGACTCATATGGACTGAGTCGGATGACTGACGAAATTGGGATCTCGCTTAGAGGGACCAATCGACTTAGAGTGTAAACTAAACGAGCCAAGGCACATTGGCATGCGATTATTGCATCCAGCTGCTGCTGATCACAGCGTGAGTATAAGTAGGCAGCAGATGCAGCGCATATTCAGGTTTTCGCTGATGAGCTGAGCCGGTGACCCGGCCGCTCAGCGGTGGTACAGGAGCTGTGGCGACGGGACGTGACGTCTCCGTTCCCTCCTTCAGGGAACGAGTGTTACCATACGTAACCGAGACATTCCCTTTCAGTCGGTCACTCCCGAGGAAATTGGGATCCTACCAAAAGGCCACAGCTACTGCCCCTTCCAGTGTCCTGTGGAAGCCACCTGCGCCCCTATTTTTTGGGGCAGGCCAGGGCCTGCACAAGAGGACCAGTTACTGCTATCCAGGGACCGGACATGAAGTTTCCAGAGGTCTGGACGCGGGTGCCAAAGGGAGCGACGAGAGCGCAGACCACCTTGTCGGTTGATGTACGCAACGTCATGATGTCGCTGTGTTGTCCGTGTGAACTAGTACATGCTTGCCTCGTAAGCGCCCTTTGAGACGGCCCCGGGCAAGGTGCATTGCCAGCAACTCGAAGCAGCCAGTGCATTTGGGGCCCCGTCCAAACCCCTGACACTGCAAGCCCGTTGTACGTGGTCCCCCAGCTGGTGGTTGAGGCATCCGTGCAAACCACAGAATGCCTGGAGACCTGCTCCAGGGGCACTCCTGCCCAGAGGAATGCAAGGTCTGACCACGGGGTGAAGGTTTGGCGGCAGGCCTGTGTAACTTGGACCTGGAAGGTGCCGCGTTGCCACGCCCACCTTGGGACTCGGCCATGGAGCCAGTGCTGCAGCGGTCTCATATGGAGAAGCCCCAGCGGCGTGACTGCCGCCGTAGCTGCCATATGCCCCAGGAGCCTCTGAAACTGTTTCAGAGGGACCGCGGGGCACTGAGAACCAGCGCGGACCACCCCGAGAACCAATCGTGCAACCTTGAGAGCTCAGGACACGGTGAAAGTTTTCACTTGAGCCCTACCCCTACGGCAGCTCGGGAAAGCATAGCCATTATTTCTGGATCCGATCCAGGCATTGCTACGGTCCCGGAGGAGAGCAGCGCAGCCGAATCTTCCTCTCCAGAAAGCTCTGGCTCACCCTCCGATGCTTCAATCGACATCCGATCATCGGGGGGAGCCTCGGAAGAAACAGGTGGTACCCCCCGGGAGGGTCCAGCCTGCTCTTTTTGAGACCTCCGCTGGTTTCAAAGTGCTGGCGGGCTTGGGCATCCCCGGAGGGGAATTCCTCACCGTGACCGTAAGACCAGTCCGCCCACCGCCAGAAAAAGGATGCCCCCTCTAGGCAGTGGCATGGGCACTCCGCCCCCTTGCAGGTAACGGAGTCCGGTCCGCAACTCCGAGATGGTCATACCCCTGCAATGGGAGCATGAGCCATCCACGAAAGCCACCTCAGCGTGCTTCATGCCCAGGCACGAGAGGCAGTGATCGTGACCATCACCCAGCGCCAGGTAACGACCGCATCCAGGACGCCCGGGTGATACGTTGTCTATAGCAATACCCACATCGTCTTTACAAAGACGTAACGTCAAGCTTGCCAAGCACCCGAAATTGCTCTTTTAGCGTGCCGAGGCGCACAGGGGAGATGATCATCTGCAATACAAACAGGGGGTAGTGCAGTCTGTGCGAGTGTGCAACCCACTCGACATGGGAAACCACCACCGCTGAAGCTGGAAGAGCTCTCCAAGAGCACGCTGAACTCGTTCAGTCTTCTCTCAGTAGAGTAGTCAGGAGCAGAACGATGTGATCGCTCGGCTCCGAAGCGAAAAAGCTGAATATGCGCTAAAATGCACACAGCCTGCATAAAGTAGCTGTGATTTTTCACGAACCGTTGTGACTTCCGTAAAAAGTTGACGTCAGAACTACACAGTCACCGCCTTCAGTCACCACCCCGAGCACCGCCCACCGTCCCACTATCCTTTTGCCAAACCCCCAGACAACATCGCATCCATGCCATTGCTGAGCAACGACAACATCGAAACATGTCGAAAAGGTTAACTTTAACCACGAAACCAGATCGGCCGGCCGACCTGTAATGTTGCACTCTCACTCAAAGGATGGACGATCTGACAGGATTGTTACTATGAGGTGGATCACATCTAACCTGTATAGTAAAGACAAACTCACCGTGTCTATCTAGTCATAATGAAGATGTATATACATTTAAATTTCAGCAGGCAATTATTTTTACAGCTACATTATTGTTCCAGCCACAATTAATCACAACAATGTATATACAATTACAAATGATTATATATAAGTCATCAGGTTGTTGTTTTACACACATGCACAAAGACATTATTTTATACACGACATAGTCGTGAGATGCAAGAAACATAGACATATGGCAAGAAATCTGTAGCCCATAACAACAAAAGACAATACTTTATTTAACCTTTTCTGATAAGAATTGTGCGCTGCAAACGCGAGCATTTTTGACGATCGTTTCTTTCCAGTCTGCTCGTTTTATCGCATTTAACCACAGCTGTATTCGGTTTTTGTCTCGCAGTGGCAGCAGATATGCAATCAAATTTCTAATTTGAGGCTGTATTATGTCGATTCTGGCACCCAACCTCACAACAAGATGATATTTTAAGCTCCTTATGTAGCCGAATCTGCGCTGGTTTGAATGGGCCGCCTCCAGTTTCTCCTTTGTTTTGCTGCCTCGAGCTAGCGCTGTGACGTCGGCTGACCCTAGTTACCTGTGGTTGGCCTGGCCATGCGTCACTCAGAACACAACAAGCCAATCAGAAGAGAGGTTCATGAATATTAATTAGACAGGCCAAAATCGACCTATTTTCATCAGAGCTCCTAAGAGAGGAGCTGTAAAAAATATATTGAGATGGTTTTTGGTACTTATACCGTAAATATATATTCTTAAGGACATCAAAACCTAAAATAAAACTTCAGAAAGGTGTACAATATGTGACCTTTAAGTTAAATAATTTAATGTACACCTTTTAGAATTAGTCTGATTCAAAGGATAATCAGAAGGCTGAATCCTGACTGACAGAGGAGGATCTGGGGATGGAGGAGGGTAATTAGCTATTGAGCAATGCGAAAACTGCTGATAATACTGAGGGACCTTATATATGAATGCTTAGATAGGTGTTGTATTCTTATAGGTAGATGGGGATCAGCTGAGAGTCAGCTGATGCGAGCTTGACTAACGTGACCTGCCAGAACTAACGCTATGCTTGATTTCTATAATTCAAATCCATTAAAGGATTGTTAGGCTGCATTATAGGTCAGCAGGAACATGGAACATATCCCAAGACACCCAATGTACTTGTTACATCGTAAGAATGGCATCGATGCTAATATTAGTCCATTTCATTCTTATTCCGAGGTCACCAGGATTAGTTCTCCACTGACTTAAATAAATGTACAGACAAAAGGTTTTTCAATGCTGTAAGCAAAACAAATTTATTTGGTGGCGACACTAATGAAGCTTAAAATATAGGTTTGAACATAGTTTCCATTTGTCATTTCATGGTTTTAATGACTTCTTATCCTACTAAAAATTGGTAAATGCTAATAACAAATGAGTAGGTGCATCCCATGTTTTGAATGGTAGTGCAACGGGAAACTAACTTCAATATAATGAAAAAAATTTTTTTTTGATACCTTTATATTATTTAAAACACTTTTTTAAATAGTACATAGAAGAAATAGAATACATTTTGAGCTTCAGAATCAACTATAGATATTGGCGACATGTACACAGGAGAAATTGTAATGTTTCCCAGTAATAGGGAACCCAACCCCTGCTGAAAGAGGCTTTGAGTGAGGAGACTGTAAGTTGCACAGAGAGACAGAAAGAACAAGTATGACAGTGTATTTTACTATATGCCTATAGACTTTTTGGGGGTGAAACGACAGTCAGTGCACACTTAGGAGGTGCTGTGCTGGCAAAGACTCATATTAAGAGGGATATGACAACAGTACAAGGAAATCCCTATATTAGCATCAGTCATGCGCTTATGGAGTAATGCAGAAATACCATTCTTGTGGCTCTGGTGTGTAGCACTCACACAATTTAGTCTGTGAAACACTGGTGGTCAATTCAATTAATCCTATGGCTTAAATGATAATAAAACCTACATACTGTATATACATCTATAGTAAACTAGTAAACTAGTAAAAGGTATCTTTGAAAGACTGTTTTGTTAGCGGCATTTAGTAGCAACTAAATTAGATATTGATGAGCAGAATTGTATATTTCAATATGTTTTCTGAGTTATGTCACTGAAATAATTGGTCCTTAATTATTTTAAATGCAAAGTCTACACACATTTTATTTTTATTTTTAGTACAGCATACTTTGTACAGTATACAGTGTAGCGAATCAGCTCATGGGGAAATATGAATAATTAACCATAACTAGTTATAATTAACTATTCATATTTTAGATCCACTGTAGATATTTAGCTGACCACTCAGGGTCAACCGTCTTGTCAATTCTAAGAACGTTAATTTCCTGGTTAAAGGAAATAACTTTCTTACTGTACAATTCTATAAGTTTGTAACATAAATCTGCATGATTATTGACTCCGGTTATGAGTAAACAATGAACACGTCAAGTGTGATACAAGTAAGGTTTTATTAACTACATAAACACTTAAACTAGTCCAACATACTACATAAACACATTAAGCCGGTCCAACATACACATACACACACACACACACACAAACAGTTGGTATAGGAAAGGGTTAAAGTTTAATTCACCCGAGCCAATGTAGTAAAAAATGTGATTGGTTGTATGGATAAGCAATATATTGTGTTTATGCTGATGTTGGTCTTTTTTTTTTTTATCCAGCTGCACCGTGATCTCGTATTGTGATTGTGCCTTTATTTATTAAGCCTTTATTCGGCAATCTTTATCTCCATCCTGAGCAGCAAATGCAGTGACCGTAAACAGCAAAGTCCTGAATGACGCGCTCTTTTACAAAAAAACTTGTTGCCTCTTCAAACCAAACAGGTTTTACGGCCGTATAATCGAACGCTCATTGGCTCTCGCCTACAACATAAATTCACCTCACACAAACCTACTGTATTCTGCCAGAGAGAACTGCGGCTGCAACGCATCGTCATTTGGATTACTTTTGGTACTGCTTTTGACATTTTTGCAATAAATAAATTATTGTAATTGCATTTATCGGTCTGTCATTTTTTCTTATACTGTACAGAAATAGTTATGTTTAGGTTTAGAGGTAGGAGTGGGATTAGCGACTTTAAAAATATATTGTTAAAATTGTTATTTTCCTGCATATTTCGGTCAATTGCGTTTTATATCCTTTTATATTCTCTATAAAATAGGTAGGTTAAGGTTTGGGGGTAGGTTAAGGGGTCTAAAAATCTAAATTGCTTATTAATAAAATGATAACAATGCATATTCTCTATAAAATGGGTAGGTTAAGGGGTCTAAAATCTAAATCGCTTATTGATAAAATGATAAAAATGCATATCTGTTATAAAATGGGTAGGTTTAGGTTTGGGGTAGGTTAAGGGGTCTAAAAATTGTAACGAATCAGCTCATGGGAAATATGAATAGTTAATCATAACTAGTTATAATTAATTATGAATATTTTAGATCCGCTGTTTTGAGGTACCATGAAAGTGGCTTGGCTTTTAGCTGCGTTCATTGCCATAGTAATTTACACGCCACGGCTAACCTGCTCCAGGGCAGGTTATGTTCTAAGTTAGAGATCTCAAACTGAAATTGGACCAATCAGATGTGAGCAAAGTGACACATGTCTGACACAAAAAAGTCACTCCCCCAGTTTATCTTGCTCCAAATTAAAGTTCACTAGTACTAAAAAAAATGTCTGGCTTTAATGATAATTACTTAGTTATTTTATATGATTTATATAATTATATGATTTATATTATTATTAATCCATTACACACAAACAATTTTAGTTTATCAGTTATTATAAATCATTTATTTTAAATGAATGTTAATATATACAGATGGTATGTAATATAAATAAGCTGTATAATCAATAGATAATGATGTAAATGACTACGTGACCTTAAAATGCTTTAAAAATGACTACGTGAGTCTCTATCGCGGTATATAACAAGTTTCACTTGTGACTGCACTGATAAAGCAAGATAATTCATTTTATTTGTCCTCTTTCATGAACAAGTATTTTTTCCTTGTAAATGCATCATATTCTTCAATCTCTTAACCTTTAGCAAAACCTTTAACCTTTAACCAAGGCTAGTGATTAGCTGTTCACCAGTGATGTCATACATTCATGTGCATGTGCTCCACAAACTCAGGATCAAAGCCTGAGTTGACAAAGAAAGTTGATGATCAGCATCATGGTACCAACAAAGCCTGATTGGAGTGGTTTGGTTTTGTCAACTCGAAACTAATCCTGTAACTCTGAATTTGTTCATCTACCATCATGGTACAGGCCCCAGGCTGGTATCTGATAAATAAAGCTGGGTGATATATGCATTATCATGATGTGTTTCATATGAAATTTTAAAAATATTTTATTTTAAGAAATGTATAGATATATTAGGTGAATTACCTTTAGGTCCAAAGTTGAAAGCAGAGATTAAACACACACACATTCATATATAGCATATTTTAAAAACTTGGTAACACTTTATTTTAAGGTCCAGCTCTCAGTTGCTTATTAGCATGCATATTACTTGCGTATTGGATGTTTATATGTACTTATTAGGCACAAATTATTGACTTATTCTGTATAACCATGTTCTAGATCCCTTAACCCAACCTAAACTTAACAACTATCTTACCAACTATTAATAAGCTGCAAATTAGGAGTTTATTGGGGGAAAGCTGCTAGTTAATTGTGAATATGTGTTCCCTATTCTTAAGTGTTACCAAACTTAATTATACACTATTTGTTTGCAAGAAGTATATTAACAGTAATAATGAAATTCTTATTTTAAGGACAACTAATGGGGTGATGGACACTGCGCTGTTTTGTCATGGTAACAAAATGATGAGGAAATTATTTTGTCTTTCATTGCCATCTTTTCTCTTTGCGAAGTGCATTCCAAACAGTGCCAACTGCCAAGGTCCCGACTTAAAGGGCTCTGCCCTTCAGAGGGAATATAGGGAGCACATTAATGCTAACTTCTGTTTGGAATTGCCCTTACATACTCCCAGAACAGACATTATTAGAAGTTCTGTCATGGCAACTCTCAGAGAGATTAGCATGCTAATATACATGGCAATGCTAGTGTATTTGGTCTGAATAGATCTGCTACGCAGCTGCGGCAGAGCAAGTACAGAGACCTGCTACTGCCAACTTGTCCACAGACATGCTGCTGTGAGCATGTAAGACATACTGCTGCTGCACACATAACATACATGAAATTACACATAGCAGATCTATACAGGTGGAGCTGGGAAAGGTGGAGGGTTTCTGAAAGCACGCTGCAAACTGCTACAGTGAACACTGGCCGAGTATTAGCATGTTGAGCAGCAAGTACATTGGCTGCTGATGCAACAGAAACCAATCAGCTGCACTGTGTAGATTACGATGTATGCTTACTAGTAGATTGAGTTACCTAGTGGACCTATGTTGAAACTGATATTTTAAGGTAAAAACAAACAAACAAACAATCAAAAAACACATATATGTTTGCTTTAAGTCACCTGCTTCTCATATTTTCTCCTCACATTTGTATCTCCTCCAAAGCTGCATAAACTTGCATGTTAGGTGGTTTTCCATAGAAAAGCCTTCTTATGGGGGAGTGTGTTGCCGAAGTACAGAGGGATCATTATTCATCACACTGCATCACATGACGACATTGCATCACAGAAGTTGCAGTATGGACCAGACTTTGTCAAAAGCCAAAAGCCTTTCTGTGCTACACCAGAGGAACAGTAAAAAAACATGGCATGATCAGATACTAATGACTGCTGCTTGGGTACAAGCACACATCAATGGTCTATATCCCTCATACCTGCGCTAAACCAACACATTACATGTAAATATACCACTAACAACATGCAGTTATCAACTAAGTTTCAATAAACAACCTAACACCTGATTCTGAATAAAAATGAAAAGATAAGAGCAGCAACAGTTACTGTAATACAGAGAACAATTGATTCATGCTAGGAAGATGTTTGTGTCTGACTGGAATTGGTCTGATGACATATTGCATGTGACCGTATTCATAATCAAAATATAAAAACTGACAGAAAGGCGTCTCCTAATGTCACCCATGCATAGGTGTAGCTGATAGCTGAAAAGCAACCACTGTGAAATCTTCATGCATGCATTCTTACTCTGCCTAAGAAAAGTTTGCATGACCTTGCCTTTGAACCACACACATTCTGCTTTTAATCTCCATATCTGAACCAAACATGACCTTATATAGCATATTACTTCAGGTGACATTTGGGCTGAAGTCATCAAAGAGCTATTATGGGAAACTCAAGAGTTTTTGATAAAGAGTTCTGATAAGTTTTCCAGTAGGATTCAAAACCAACCAGAAAGACTAAACCTGTTTTTACATTTGAAAGGTAGAGGCAGCTAGATGACTGTTTGTTGAACTGATACGAATGAATGAATGAATGAATGAAAAATATGCTGTAGTCTGTCCTAACCAGTTTTGATACAACAGTATTTCAGTGGCAGGCATTTAGTCTGTTCAACACTGAATGGTGGGTTAGGACAAAAACTCTGATACCTTTTATTGCTTGTCAGTTTATAGTGTCTGGTAAGGACACAATGTTGAGGAACTAGAAAATACAAAACAAATGTTTACTAGTACCAAGAGTTATTACACAGCTCTCTCGTTGGAGGCATTGTGCAGTCAAATATTTTTGTAACTTTACAAATGTAATTTTTTACAGATAAGTTATTCCCTACATACAGTAGCTGAGCTAGTTTAATCTCCTATCACTCCACACTTCTTCACCACCTAATCAAACAATTTCATACATCATGTGTATGATTTGTAAGTATCCATGTATTAATGGGTAATGTAGGCTAAATTACCCTTTACTTAGTGGCAATTTTGAAAGTTTTTTGTTGATTTGGTGTTTTGGGTGGGGCAAAATAGAGATGATTTGGTTACATGCCATTTTAAGGTGTCCTTCTTACAGTGTAATTACACAAATAAATACTTAGTGATATTAATTAACAATATGTACTGTACTTACTGTAGTTTATGGTTTAGTGTTAGTTGCTTGTAATTGTGTATTGTTGTAATTCGGCACGCATCTACATATGATTAAGTAGATGTATGCATAACAAGGACTAAATTTGCTTTCATTTAGTCTGTCAAGTAAAAAACAGGTAATTTTTTTCTTTCATCTATTGTATTGATGTTGTATTGATGTTGACCTATTGTATTGATCAGATGGAACATTTCTCATAATACAGCTATACTGCACAATTGTTTGAGAAATTGTTTGAATTTCCTAACAGACCTTTGGAGACCTGTTGGTGAACACTAAGAAAGCAGTGATAAAAATCAAGGGATGGTATCCACCAGACATATGACATACAAGACAATTCCTTCAAATATGTAAACTTGAAAGAAATTCTGCTATGCCGACAGAGTACGCTTGTTTACTCTTTGGTGGATTGCACAATTCCAATTCTGACATGCTTTAGTGCTGGCATATTAATCATTCTTGGTTACTTGCACTGTGTACAACGTTTGTCATCAGCATCTTGAACAACAGAAGAAACTGGCTGCATTCCAGACAGACAGCAATTCGACCTTAAAATTGTGTCAAAACATCCCACCAGTCTCTTTGTAACCCAATCCCAGATGAACGGATAGAGCACAATACTTAGAACATCTGTTGAGGTGTACCATGCAAAATTACAAGCACAGCTTTACAAAGATGAGCAAAACGGCTGCCGTTGCATTTTAAGCCTTCCTAGTTTATGTGTTTGGTCCTTGTATACAGTTACATTCTTTGAATCTCCAGACATCACTGATTCACAAAACAAGCTCTCTTGTTTAGATGATGTGGAAATGCTGATACTTTATCAAAGCTACCTGCATGGACAGGAGTTTTCTTGGATGCATATTGGCATGTAGCCCATAAGCGTCAGTAATGTCTACGTGCAGACCAGAGATCTTGAGTGTGAACTGGCAATGGTTTTCGGCCTTGTCGGGAAGATTAAAGACATTTCATTGAGTCTAACCTGAACAGTTCGGCATCAGCGACTCATGCATTCATAGTAAACATTTGTGAGCATATCCCTTCATGCACATACCCTTTCAGAGTGCAATGATCAATGAACTGAGTGTCGGCTGGGAATGGTGTTAAATTTGTTCATAAAAAAAATAAAACTCAAGATAATCTATAGATAGACAATAAATCATATTTTTCAATTATGTGATTAATATATTTTTAATAATTATAATAGATTTTTAAAAAATAATTATGTGACCAATATCTTTAATACATTTGAATGGATTTTTAGTTTATTAAACAAAACGGTTAAAACCTTTCTAAGAATAGGGTGCAATACAGGGTCTGAAAGTCTTTTTTTTTTAACAAATGATTACTGAAAGGAGAAAAATGTGGGACACACCTTACATTATGTTTTTGGAAGTTACAATGAGTACATTTTGGCTTTTTTTCCCTGGCTGAGATTAAATATAGCTCTGTACCAAGTGTACCAACAAAAAGGCACTATTGACAGTGTAATTTTAGCCATTGCATGATTTTGTTATTATGCAGGTAACTGCCCTCATGAATAAAGAGGTAGCACCACAAGGCTGTGTTTTGAACCCATATGCTTAAGGCTTACATGGGTTTCTTGAAAGGATGTATGATGTGGTGGTGGCAGCCTAGTGGTTTTTGAATGTTGGCGCAATGATTGTAGGTTCAGTGGCAGATAGAGGTGACATGGGATTGTGTCCTGTCAATGTGCCCTTGACTTGCTACACCTCCTTTGTAAAAAATGACGACCTATATGAGACACTGTCGGATGCAATGCCAAACTTTTTAATTTATTTATTTCCTAAAATATTTTTAATTTATAAATATTACCATAAACTCTGTGAGGCTGTACTGTAGTTATTTTAGTGGTAAGAGGTGGTCTTGATATCCTGTCATGCTTAAAATCCCCTTAACCCTGGTAAAGTGAATGCAACCCACAGCCACATGTGGCTTGTTGCTTTTATAACATGACTGCAACAACATTACAGCTCTATATTTCTTATTATATACATACTACTAGTCAAAAATATTTGAACAGTAAGATTTTTTAAATGTTTTTTAAGAAGTCTTCTGCTCACCAAGCCTGCATTTATTTGATCCAAAGTACAGCAAAAACAGTAACATTTTAAAATATTTTTACTATTTAAAATAACTGTTTTCTATTTGAATATATTTTAAAATGTAGTGTATTCCTGTGATTTCAAAGCTGATTCACACAATCCTTAAGAAATCATTATAATATTCTGATTTACTGCTCAAAAAATATTTCTTACTATTATGTTGAAAACAGCTGAGTAGAATTTTTTCAGGTTTCTTTGATGAACAGAAAGTTCAGAAGAACAGCATTTATCTGAAATAGAAATCTTTTGTAACATTGTAAATGTCTTTATCATCACTTTTGATCAATTTAAAGCATCCTTGCTAAATAAAAGTATTAATATCTGTAATTTCTTTCCCAAAATATTATACACACATACACACACACACAAACACATGTATATATACTGTATATATGTGTATGTGTACAAATGTTGACTACTGTATATATGTCACGCTTTGCTTACGGGAGGAACAAGGAGACATGGAGATTTCACAAAACGAGAGTCTTTAATAATCCAACAGGGAGATAAAGAGCACAAGGAAGATGTACAAGACCCGACAAGGAAACGTGAGGCAGACTACACATTTATACTAAACTTAACGAGGGACTGACAGGTGCGGGGAATCAACTAATAATGAGACAACGAGAACAGGAACATGACCAAATAAGGGAGCACTGAAACAGAAACAGGGGCAAAACAGGTACATAATCCTGACATATCACCCCCCCTCCCGGAAGGCACGTCCTCTTGCTGTAGAACAACAGAACGGGTGGGAACTAAGGAGGAGGTTCGGGTGGAGGACAGGCACCCGGGAGGGGGCCGGCAGACAGATACCAGGGAGGCGACGAAGGAGGGAGGAGCCTGGAGGGGCCCGGAGCAGGAGGAGCTCAGCAGGACCCAGGCCACAGCCATAATGGTGGCCCACGGTGGAGTCGACGGAGGGAGGAGCCATGGAGGAGGAATGGCCGTCGACTCCAGGGGGCTGACCAACGGCAGCGGAACAGGTGGTGGAGGAGCCTGAAGCAGAGATGGAGAGCCGATGAGCCAGGGCGATGGGGAGGATCCGGAGGTCCTAGGCAGAGCAGATGGCGCCGGCGACTGATGCAAAGGCATGAATCCAGGAGGCCACAGTGGAGCCAGAGGACTGAGGAGGAGCCATGGGAATGAAGGAACCTGATGGAGCCGGAGGCATGAAGGGATGAGGCAGAGTCCGGAGCCCAGAGGCTGGAGGCGGAGTCAAGGGATACTCCGACCACGGCAACCCTGGAGGATGGCAGACCCGCGGAGCTTGCACCGCATAATTGGTGGGCTGAGGGCGAGCAGAGGGGCTGCCAGACGACAGCAGAGGAGGAGGCAGGAGCGGGTGGGCATTTGTGAGCCTCCGGGCTTTCAGGACAGGACTTAGGAACAGGAGCCCTCTCCTCTTCGGTGTGGCACAGTCGCTGCACCATACACAGCTCACCCTCAGCTGCGGTGCAGGGGGCGGAGCTCCTCTCCGCGCTCACACCGTCCGCGGCTTTCTCCCTCGTGGCGGGCGTTGTTGCCGGCTCACAAACCTTGACTGACATCAAATGCGCAACACTAAGAAACTCAGCATTCTGAGGTAAAAATTCAAAATGGAAAGTTTTTATTTTTAAAATGCAGTTAGTTAGGCAACATCAAACAGCGTTTTCATATATATATATATATATATATATATATATATATATATCTTGTGTGTGTTGATATCTGTGTTTACCTGACACCTCAAAATGATGTTAATACATAACACAATATTACAATAGCAACTAAACCTACTGTAATGCACCAATTAAAAAATACCTAGACAGAATTTCACATTTAAAGGGTTAGTTCACCCAAAAATGAAAATTAGCCTGTTTTACTCTCCCTCAAAGCATCTTATGATAGAGCTGTAGTCAAGTCCAGCTTTGTCGAGTCCAAGACAAGTCCAAGACCAGGACTAGTCGAGTCCAAGTCAAGACCGAGTCCAAATGAGAGAAAAAAAGGATCCTCTTCAAGACCACATACTTAACTATTCATAATGTATGTGATGCGAGAGACAGCATATCTCCTATTCTAAGAAAATAATTTTACATTATTATTTGTAATGATCAAAAAGCATGTGCAAAGTAACAACTCTGTAGGACTGGGGTCTCCTAACTAGATCCTGGAGGGCCAATGCCCTGCAGAGTTTAGCTCCAACTGGCCTTAACACACCTATCCTATTATAGCAGACATATCCACTGATTTGCATTGATTTTGCCTTTCTAATAGTCCTGCACGATATGAGGAAATTCTGCTATGTGTGATAACAGTGGAGTTTTTTTTTTTTGCAATGATGATTACTTGTGATAAATAAATGAATAATTAACTCTGCATATTAGGGCCAACAAATAAAAAAAAAAAAAATGTTGTTTGTTTTTACAGCGGTGAGCATTACAACCAATAACATACGATTCCA